>NC_141920.1:30105197-30256712 GCF_057802395.1 Ceratotherium simum simum | reverse complement strand
ACTACCCTTTTGGGCCTGTCTGTGTGAGCCACGGCTGGCTCTCGATCTCTGATGGTGTCCCCTAGCTTGATCTGCTTCCTTACTCTGCAGCTGTGGCACCCAGTGACCTCTGGCTGTTCATGCACATTCAATTCCTTCCTCAAAGCACAGGCTTTTTCCAATCAAGAATGTTCTTTAGAAGAATGTGCCTCAGGCTCAGAAGGATTTTCTAAAAGAACTTTCCAACATGCCAAGGATAGTTTGTACTTTGAGCCCTTCCTGATGGTCTCTTCCCTCTCCAGCACCTTCTGCCCTGTCTGCTTTGCAAATGAGGGAGGGAGATGAGCAGGGCAGGATGCTAGGGGTAAGAGAAAGTGAACATGAGCTCTACAGGCACACAGACTTGTGACCTAGGGCAATTATTTAACCTGTCTGAATCCCTACTTACTTGTCTGTAAAATGGGATTATGAATAGCCTCTTCTTTACAGGGTTGTTGTGAGGATTAAATGAGGCAATGGATGTGTTTCCCAGAGCCCCTTTCGGTGTAGGACTTATTGCCTGTAGCTCCCAGGATTGTGGGCGAGTGTCTAGAGGCTGCTGCAGAACCCTGTGTGGCCATCTGCTGAAGCCCATGCCTCTGTCCACTAGTGCAGAGGAGCAAAATGTACCTTCTGCCTTGCTTCTGCCTCCCAGATCTTATGTGAGTGCCTTGCATTGGCAGATCCAACCTAGAAACCCGGGAAGGGATTCTTGGGAATGTATCTTCCAGGCTTCTAGTCCTCGCTATGGGGGGAGCAGAGAAGGGGGAGAATGGTGCTGAGTTGCCTGCAGGAAATCTAACATATTTTCATTTTTAAAGAACCAATGGGCAAGGGCAGTGCTTAACCCTGATGGGGAGCAATGGGTCTCATTGTACGAGGTGGAAGAGGTACTGTTGAGTGGAAGAGAGTGGAGGGGAGCAGGGCTTACCTGGCAGGAAGCAGAATCTGCCTCTCTTGATGGAAACCGAAGAGGCTAGTGTCTGGATCTTAGGCTTTTTTGGAAGAAGTGACCTGGCTCAGCCAGTAGGACTGTCCTACACTTCAAATCAGGGTCTAGGAACACAAAGATGATGGAGACATGGAGAACTTACGGTGGGCGCAGAGGCAGCAATGACTCCAGTACTCTATTTCTGGTGAGCAGTGGCACATACCAAGCCTGCAGTCACGTCCTGTAAGCAGTTCTGCTGGGGGCAGTGGTGTAAGCCACAGGGTCCAGTACTCCCTGGAAGCAGCGCTCTCATTAGACTAGTTCTGTGGCACGGTTTAGGCTGTGTTTTGGGTTGCAGAATTTCCAAGCCTAGTTCTCTAGGCTTCCCCTCCCAGTGATTCCCTGGGTTACCTATCTTTTCAGTAAGTTCATTTTCTTCTTAAATTGCTCAGGGTCAGTTCTGTTGCTTGCTACCGAGTACCTGATTATATTGAATTCAGAAGACCATTGTGAAGTTTAAATGTAAAGAACATAGCACAAGTCCTTGTACATTGTAAGCACCCTGTATTAATCAGGTTCCTTTGCAGATAACAGAAACCACTCAGAACAGGTTTAGTTGAAAGAGACTTAATACAGGGGATTAGGTGCTTGCAGGATTATTGGATGTGCTGGAGGAGCTGGGTAGAACTCCCAGGAATGTTTCCCAGAATGTATCAATAGCATTGGCCCACCCAGGGAGCTTCTATAGCCTCTATGATCTGGAAGATGAAGATGCAGGAAGTCCTCGTCCCAGTTGCTGGCTCCAGGACCATGTAGCCTCAGCTGAGATGCGTAGATCAGGAAACTGTGCTGCCACCGTTGGTTCCAGGGCCACGCTGCCTCTGCCTTGATTGATGGCAACAAAACGGATGTCCCATGACCTTCCTTTCAGCAAAATAAGGCTAGACACCTGTCATTGGACCTCTGCTATCACTGTTGCAAGAAAAAACAAAGGCTTCCAGAACATGCTTGCCAGGGCAGAGTGTGGAAATACGTTCTCCACCTCACTTCTAGCTTCTGAACAGTGCATCCATTTTTGGAAGATGGGTGACTCAAGGACCCAGGCTGTAGACTTGGGCTTGCCAGCTTCTAGAATGCAGTAAAGCATGTACCAAGGGGTGGTATGGAGTTGAGTGAGCCAACCTATGACGTCAGAAACACGCCACAAATATAGGAACCACTTTTCTTGTTTATTGCATTGGTTTGCATTTATCTCCTGTCACTTTTTGGTGCCCTGTTTTGCTGGTCCCCTCAGCACATGCTCAATCTGCTCCCACTAGACTGAGAACCCAGTGAGGAAAAGGTTAGCAGCTACAGCTTGAGCCTTCCAAGGCAGAAAGATAGAAAGTGGGCAGAATGTCCTTTTCTTTTGTGCTCAGATGAACCAGTTTGACAGAACAAAGAGCCTTCCCATGCCACTTGTCTCTGCAACCCTAGAGGCCTAGACTCAAAATTAATTCCCCCAAGGAGGCATTCAAAAGGTGAGGCTGTGTGATGCCTCTGGGGCATGTGTGGGCAGAAGAGGCTAAAGCCGGAGGGAGGTAGAAAGAAGACTCTCCCACCCACTTGAGCTATCTTGGTGGTACACCAATTAAGAAGGAAGAGAAGCAGTAGAAGACATGCCAGTTCCTGGCAGCAGATTCTCCCAAAGCTAATCTTTGTTAGTTGGGTCATGTCTGACAAGGGAAGATGCTGATTGAGGCATCTGGCACCTGGGCTCTGAAATCAGCACAGTGTGGGCAGTGTGTCAGAAATCAGCCCTTGGCAGCTCAGTGCAATGTACAGGTTCAGCTCAAGGGCTCTGGAGTCAGACAGTCATGGTGGTTATGTGCTCAGTGACCTGGAGAAAGTGATGTAAACTCTCTGAGCCTCTGTTTCCTCTTCTGTATAAGATGGTTGATACCTGTATCGCAGGTGTGGCTAACACCAAGTACAGAGCCTGGCATAGAGTAAGTCCTCAATATGGTGAAGCAATTGTTAAAATGAAAAGGGTCAGGGAATGGACCCACACTGAGGACTTACCATATGTCAGGTGCCCTTTGTACACCATCTCCTTTAGTTTTCACAGCAACTCAGGGCCCCCACGTTATGCATTGTAACCCCTGGAGTTTGCAATTCAGCAGCACAGTGGCAGCACTGTGAGGTAGGAATTCTCCTGCCCGTTTTATAGAGAAGGAAACTACAGTGGAGCAGACACTTCCTGGGCCTCAGCTGTATCCTCTTGCCTTATTGCCTCAGTGACTTCCAACAGCTGGCACCTGTGTTTCTTTGTCCAAGGATTTCCTGTTGCTGTTGGCCTGGCAGCTGGAAGTACTGCAGCATCAACAACCCGTTCCCCAGCAGCTTTCCACCACTGACTGATGGGAGTTTGTGCGTAAATAGCTTATTTTCCTTGACCCTTGGGATAACCCTAGGGCATGGGTTCTACACTGTCTCCCAGCAATCCCCAGTGGGATTAGCTTTCCATCTAATAAGATATAGCTATCCTTACTACAAGTGAAGAGGTTCTCACCCTCTCCCCAAAATGAGGAGAAGCACCATCCCAACAGTCATTGTATCCATTGTCCGCTGTATCAATTATTCCTCAATTCTGCCACAGTTCCTCTCAATATTCTGTTATCTAAAGACCGAATTGTATAATTAAGCTTCAAAAATTTGTATATAAAACAAAAATAAGGAGCAGAATAAAATAGTCTATAAAACTAAGCACATACATAGAGCATGCAAACAGAACGTACGCAGAGCTCAACAGCCCTTGATTCTGTAGCTGGTCATGAGGTCATAGTTGATACCTATGGCTTCCTTCCTCTACTACTTGTTCTGTATTTCCCTCGCTCTCAGACAGAACCTCAGCTAATTAGGATTCTTTATTTGATGGAGCGACCCCAAAGACCTCCCTTCTCGAAAGGTCTGAGTCCACAATTAGTCTACTTTTTTTGTTTGTTTGTTTGCTGTAGTTTTACCTTAATGTTTACTGTTGGGTGTGGAGACACTAAGAGAATCCACTGCATTGCAGACATGGATCTTCTTGTCCTCATTTTCTAGTAGCAATCCAATTTCCTCTTAGTAATCCTATAGAATAGGATTCTATAGAATCCTATAGAATAACCCCCTTTTCTGCTTATTGGTTCAGTGGCATAAGGAGCCCAAAATAGCCAGCTCAATAAGACAGCCCTATCTTCCAGTTCAATGGAACCATTCTTGTGTCCTTTGGTTGGAGAATTCCCACCTTGGGACTAAGACCTCCAAACCAGCAGAGTTCAAGTTTCCTGAGATAGGAAGCAGAAATTCTGTGTTATTGGGTATAAGAGTGAGAGGAGACACTTCCAATTCTACTCTTTATTCCTGGACCCATGTATTTAGTTTGACCATGGTTTCTCGTAACCAGAATCAGTGGTGATTCAAAGTACATACTGTATCCTGTAAGACAGAACCCAGTCCTTTCAGGATGTCGTCTCATGACTGGTGCAATAACTGAGTCTTCAGCAAGCTATTCCATCTTCCAGTTAGGCCAGCCCAGCTTCCAGATGAGGAGTGTGTGGCAAGAACAATTAATTTGATAGACCTGATTCCGTTTCTGCATTTTCTTTGCTGTGAAAATAGTTCCTTGATCAGAATTAGTACTACACGGAATATTGTGATGGTAGATATGGCATTCTGTGAGTCCATGGATGATGATTCTGGCAGAAGCATTATGGTCAGAAAAGGCAAATCCATATCCAGAATATGTATCTTTTCCAGTGAGGATGGATCTCTGCCCCCTCCATGGTGGAAAAGATCCAGTGTAATCAACCTGCTACCAGGTGGCTGGCTGGTTCCCCTGGGGAATGGTGCCTATTGGGAACTCAGTGTTGATCTCTTTTCTTGACAAATTAGGCAGTCAACAGTAGCCTTAGCCAGGTTGACCTTTTGTTTTGTTTTGTTTTGTTTGTTTTGTTTTGTTTTGTTTATTGTGGTAACACTGGTTTATAACATTGTATAAATTTCAGATGTACATATACTTCCATTTCTGCATGGATTACATCATGTTCTCATGTTCACCACCAAAATACTAATTACAATCCATCACCACACACATGTACTTAATTAGCCCTTTTGTCCTCCTCCCTCCCCACTTCCCCTCTGGTAACCACCAATCCAATCTCTGTCTCTATGTGTTTGTTTGTTGTTGTTATTATCTACTACTTAATGAGTGAGATCATGCGGTATTTGACCTTCTCCCTCTGACTTATTTCACTTTGCATAATACCCTCAATGTCTATCCATGTTGTCACAAGTGGCTGGATTTCATCTTTTCTTATGGCTGAATAGTATTCCATTGTGTATATATACCACACCTTCTTTATCCATTCGTCCCTTGATGGGCACTTAGGTTGCTTCCAAGTCTTGGCTATTGTGAATAACGCTGCAATGAACACAGGGGTGCACGTATCTTTACACATTGGTGTTTTCATGTTCTTCAGATAGATACCCAGCAGTGGAATAGCTGGATCGTATGGTAGTTCTGTCCTTAATTTTTTGAGGAATCTCCATACTGTTTTCCATAGTGGCTGCACCAGTTTGCACTCCCACTAACACTGTATGAGAGTTCCCTTCTCTCCAGATCTTCTCCAACACTTGTTGTTTCCTGTCTTGTTAATTATAGCCATTCTGACAGGTGTGAGGTGATATCTCATTGTAGTTTTGATTTGCATTTCTCTGATAGTTAATGATGTTGAACATCTTTTCATGTGCCTGTTGGCCATCTGTGTATCTTCTTTGGAGAAATGTCTGTTCCGGTCTTTTGCCCATTTTTTAATTGGGTTGTTAGTTTTTTTCTTGTTGAGATGCATGAGTTCTTTATATATTTTGGAGATTAAGCCCTTATCAGATGTATGGTTTGCAAATATCTTCTCCCAATTGTTAGGTTGTCTTTTCATTTTGTTGATGGTTTCCTTTGCTGTGCAGAAGGTTTTTAGTTTGATGTAGTCCCATTTGTTTATTTTTTCTATTGTTTCTCTTGCCCGGTCAGACATGGTGCTTGAAAATATGTTGCTAAGACTGATGTCGAAGAGCGTACTGCCTACATTTTCTTCTAGAAGTTTCATAGTTTCAGGTCTTACATTCAAGTCTTTAATATTTTGAGTTAATTTTTGTGTATGGTGTAAGGTAATGGTCTACTCTCATTTTTTCGCCTGTGGCTATCCAGTTTTCCCAACACCATTTGTTGAAGAGGCTTTCCTTTCTCCGTTGTATGCTCTTGGCTCCTTTGTCGAAGATTAGCTGTCCATAGATGTGTGGGTTGATTTCTGGGCTTTCAATTCTATTCCATTGATCTGTGTGTCTGTTTTTGTGCCAGTACCATGCTGTTTTGGTTACTATAGCTTTGTAGTGTATTTTGAAGTCAGGGAGTGTGATATCTCCAGCTTTGTTCTTTTTTCTCAGGATTCCTTTAGCTATTCGGGGTCTTGTTGTTCCATATAAATTTTAGGATTCTTTGTTCTACTTCAATGAAAAATGTTGTTGGAACTTTGATAGGGATTGCATTGAATCTACAGATTGCTTTAGGAAGCATGGGCATCTTAACTATGTTAATTCTTCCAATCCAAGAGCACGGAATACCTTTCCATTTCTTTGTGTCTTCTTCAATTTCTTTCAGCAATGTTTTATAGTTTTCAGTGTACAGATTGGTTAAGTTTATTCCTAGGTATTTTATTCTTTTTGTTGCAATTATAAATGGGATTGTATTCTTAATTTCTCTTTCTGCTACTTCGTTGTTAGTGTACAGAAATGCAACTGATTTTTGTATGTTGATTTTGTATCCTGCAGCTTTATTGTATTCACTTATTACTTCTAAAAGTTTTTTGGTGGCTTCTTTAGGGTTTTCTATATATAAAATCATATAATCTGCAAATAGTGACAGTTTCACTTCTTCCTTTCCAATTTGGATCCATTTTATTTCTTTCTCTTGCCTGATTGCTCTGGCTAGGACTTCCAGTACTATGTTAAATAGGAGTGGTGACAGTGGGCATCCTTGTCTGGTTCCTGTTCTTAGGGGGATAGCTTTCAGTTTTTCAACATTGAGGATGATATTAGCTGTGGGTTTCTCATATATGGTCTTTATTATGTTGAGGTACTTTCCTTCTATACCCATTTTATTCAGAGTTTTTATCATAAATGGATGCTGTATCTTGTCAAATGCTTTCTCTGCATCTATTGAGATGATCATGTGATTTTTATTCTTCATTTTATTAATGTGGTGTATCATGTTGATTGATTTGCGAATGTTGAACCATCCCTGCATCCCTGGAATAAATCCCACCTGATCATGTTGTATAATCTTTTTAATGTATTGTTGTATGCGATTTGCTAGTATTTTGTTGAGGATTTTTGCATCGATGTTCATCAGTGATACTGGCCTGTAATTTTCTTTTTTTGTGTTGTCTTTGTCTGGTTTTGGTATCAGGGTAATGTCGGCTTTGTAGAGTGAGTTAGGGAGCTTCCCCCCCTCCTCAATTTTTTGGAAGAGTTTGAGAAGGATAGGTATTAAGTCTTCTTTGAATGTTTGGTAGAATTCACCAGGGAAGCCGTCTGGTTCTAGACTTTTATTTTTGGGGAGGTTTTTGATTACTGTTTCGATCTCCTTCCTGGTGATTGGTCTACTCAAATTCTCTATTTCTTCTTGATCCAGTCTTGGAAGGTTGTATGATTCTAAGAATTTATCAATTTCTTCCAGATTGTCCAATTTGTTGGTATATAGCCTTTCATAGTATTCTCTTATAATCTTTTGTATTTCTGAGGTTTGTCAATTTTGTTTATCTTTTCAAAGAACCAGCTCTTGGTTTTATTAATTTTTTCCATTGTTTTTTAGTCTGTATTTCATTTATTTCTGCTCTGATTTTTATTATTTCCCTTCTTCTACTGATTTGGGGCTTTGTTTATTCTTCTTTTTCCAGTTCCTTTAAATGCATTGTTAGATTGTTTATTTGAGATTTTTCTTGTTTGTTGAGATAGGCCTGCATTGCTATAAACTTCCCTCTTAGAACAGCTTTTGCTGTATCCCATAAATTCTGGCATGTCGTATTTTCATTTTCATTTGTCTCCAGGTATTTTTTGATTTCTCCTTTGAATTCTTCGTTGACCCAGTCGTTGTTCAGTAGCATTTTGTTTAATCTCCACATATTTGTGGCTTTTCTGATTTTCTTCCTATAGTTGATTTCTAGTTTCACACCATTGTGGTCAGAAAAGATGCTTGGTATTATTTCAATCTTCTTAAATTTATGGAGACTTGTTTTGTGGCCTAATATGTGATCAGTCCTGGAGAATGTCCCATGTGCATTTGAAAAGAACATGTATTCTTTGGGTTTTGGATGGAATGTTCTCTAGTATGTACTAGGTCCATCTGTTCTAGTGTGTCATTTAAGGCCAATGTTTCCTTATTGATTTTCTGTTTGGATGATCTATCCATTGCTGTAAGTAGGGTGTTAAAGTCCCCTACTATTATTGGGGTAATGTCTATTTCTCTTTTTATGTCTGTTAATAATTGCTTTATATATTTAGGTAATCCTACGTTGGGTGCATAGATATTTACAAGTGTTATATCCTCTTGTTGGATTGTTCCCTTGATCATTATGTAATGCCCTTCTTTGTCTCTTTTTACAGTTTTTGTTTTAAAGTCTTTTCATTGCCATTGGTCTGGAGTATCTTTTTCCATCCCATCACTTTCAGTTTGTGAGTGTCTTTAGGTCTGAAGTGTGTCTCTTGTATGCAGCATATATATGGGTCTTGTTTTTTTATCCAATCAGCCACCCTATGCCTTTTAATTGGAGCATTTAGTCTATTGACATTTAAAGTAGCTATTGATAAGTATGTACTTACTGCCATTTTTTAACTTTTTTTTCCTCGGTGTTTTAGTAGTCCTTCTCTGTTCCTTTCTTCTTCTCTTGCTCTCTTCTCTTGTGGTTTGATGTCTTTCTTTAGTATTATGTTTGGGTTCCTTTCTCTTAGTTTTTTGTGTATTTATTATAGGTTTCTGGTTTGTGATTACCATGGCGTCCATATACAGTAACCTATGTATATAGGAATCTATATTAAGTTAATGGTCTCTTTAGTTTTACCTCTGTCTGAAAGCTCTACTCTTTAACTCCCCTCCTCCCACATTTTATGTTTTTGTTTTTTTTTCTTGTGAGGACGATCAGCCCTGAGTCAACATCCATGCCAATCCTCCTCTTTTTGTCGAGGAAGACTGGCCCTGGGCTAACATCTGTGCTCATCTTCCTCCACTTTATATAGGATGCTGCCACAGCATGGCTTGACAACCGGTGCCTTGGTGCGTGCCCAGGATCTGAACGTGGGCCACCAGCAGCAGAGTGTGTACACTTAACCACTACACCACCGGGCCGGCCCCCCACATTTTATGTTTTTGATATCATATCTAACCTCTTTTTTGTGCATTTTTATCCATTACCCTCTTATCATGGAAATAGATATTTTTTCCTATTTGTAGTCTTCTCTTTTCCCCTTAAATAAGTCCCTTTAGCATTTCTTGTAGTACTGGCTTCTTGGTGACAAACTCCTTTAATTTTTGCTTGTTTGGGAAACTTTTTATCTCTCCTTCCATTTTGAATGATAACCTTGCCAAGTAGAGTATTCTTGGCTGTAGGTTTTTTCCTTTTAGCACTTTAAATATATCATGCCACTCTTCTAGCCTGTAAGGGTTCTGCTGAGAAGTCAGCTGATAGCCTTATAGGGTTTCCTTTGTATGTTACTTGTCTTTCTCTTGCGGCTTTTAGGATTCTCTCTTTATCTTTAATTCTGGACATTTTGATTATGATGTGTCTTGGTGTGGGCCTCTTTGGGTGTATCTTGTTTGGTGCTCTCTGTGCTTCCTGTACCTGGATGTCTGTTTCCTTCTTTAGGTTAGGGAAGTTTTCATTTATTATTTCTTCAAATCGATTCTCTGCCCCTTTGTCTCACTCTTCTCCTTCTGGGACCCCTATAACACGGATGTTAGTGTGCTTGATGTTGTCCCAGAGGTCCCTTAGACTGTCCTCACTCTTTTTAATTCTTTTTCCTTTTACCTGTTCAGCTTGGGTGATTTCTTCTAGTCTTTCGTCCAGCTCGAGATCTGTTCTTCTGTATCCTCTACTCTGCTTTTGAGTCCTTCTAGTGAATTTTTCATTTCCAGTATTGTATTCTTCATTTCTGATTGGTTCTTTTTTATATCTTCCATATCTTTGTTGATGTTCTCACTGAGTTCATCCATTATTCTCCCAAGATCGGTGAGCATCCTTAACATTCTTTGTTTGAATTCTCTGTGGGGTAGATTGCTCATTTCTGTTTCACTTAGTTCCTTTTCTGGGGTTTTGTCCTGTTCCCTTACTTGGAATGTATTCCTTTGCCTTATCATTTTGCCTCTTTCCCTGTGCTTGTGTTTATGTCTTAGGTAGGTCAGCTACATCTCCTGCTCTTGGAGAGGTGACCTTATATAAGTGATGCCTTACGAGGTCCTGCAATGTGCTTCCCTCAGTTCTGAGTCTTCCAGGAGTGACACCTCTGTGGGCTATGTGTGTCCTTCTGTTGTGACGTGGTTTGGTTGCTTTCCCTGTAGGTGCCCAGGGAGGCTGAGCTATGCCCCTGGCCAGCTGTTGTAATGCTCAGTTGCTTGTAGTTTTTGTTGGCCCTTCAGTCTCTTTATCAGGTGTGGGGAGCCCCAGCACTGTTGGCTACAAGTTCTAATAGCACATTTGTGTTGCAGTATTTCTTTTAAGTGAGTAGGCCCCCAGCGTGGCATGCTGTTAGGCTCAGGGGCTTACAATTGCTATAAGCCTCCAGGCTTTAGGTCTCTTGTCAGCTCTCTGAGGATTGCAGCTGGGTGGGGCTGGCCTCAGGCATGGGAGCACCCAATTGTTTCAGGCTTTGGAGGGTGGGGCAAACTCCCTATGTGGGTCTTTGAGAAGCACAAGTCTTCTGCAGCTGACAAGCCCCGCTGCCTACAGGGTCACACACACAATCAACACAGTCCTGCCCTTTGTGCGCATCCCAACCTCCTGAAGTGGACCCAGTCTCTCCAAGGCAGGAGCCCTACACACTCCACCACCGCCCCACACTCTCCACCCGCTCCTTGGACCCACTCACCAGTCTGTGGAGAATCCAGGCAGCTCATTTAGCAGGCCCACAAGTTGCCCAAGGGCTTGTTGTTGGGTGGGGCCAGTCCCTAGGGTGGGCTGCCTGTTAATAGGTGCTCTAGTGGGTGGGGCAGACCCTGGGCTAGCAGACCCCAGTGAGAACTCCAATGGCATCTGCCAGCATCTGTGTCAGCACGCCCACACCAGGCCACAACAATGGCCTCCACCAATATCCCAGTCCCCGGAGAGGTCTCACCTCTCACCGAGTTGCACTCGGAGCCTATCAGGTGAGTCTCTTTTCACCAAAGCACTGTGCACCTTTCTTTCTGGTGATTTTAGGTTGCTTTTTGAAACAGGTGAATTTGTGCGTGGGCCCTTTAAGAGCCAGTTTTAATTTCTTTGTGAACCAGCTTTTCTGAGGGTACTCCCCAATGTTTTAGTAGCAGGCCAAGTCAGATATTATGCCACTTGTCTCGATTGTGCTGGGTCCAAAAAATGCCTATAGCGGGGGTTCTCCCCGGCTCAGGCCCCACTCCTCGAGGGAAGGCTGTGTACCTTTGGGCTGCTCCCAGGCGGCCATGAAGTGCTGCGGCTTGCGAAGGTGGCATTTTTTCTCTCCAGAAGGGAATTTCTGGGTCTTCCACCTCAGTTAGGATTGTCGTTTGTTGCAGGAGTTCCTCTTATCCAGTTTTCAGTTGTCTCTCAGGAGTAATTTTTCCATGAGTAGTTGTAAATTGGCTGTGTCCATGGGAAGAGGTGAGTTCAGAGTCTGCCTACGCCGCCATCGTGACTTCTCTCCTCAGCCAGGTTGACCTTAAGGGGAAATCTATGTTGTTGATCCCAGGCATAACCTCCATGGCAACTTTGTTCATGGGCCCATTCAGCATGCACTGGGGAGGCTGTGGAAAGGAGATGACTGATAGTCACTGAATGCATCATTTGGTCTACCTGATTATTAAGAACATCCTTTGCAGTGGATACCCTTTGTGGAGGCATTCATAGGGGCACAAATATCTTTATAGTGTGTGCCCATTCTGAGAGGTCCATCCATATGCATCTTCCCCAGACCTCTTTGTCACCAGTCTTCCAACTGTGTTCCTTCCAAGTCCTTGACCATCTAGCCAAACCATTAGCAACTACTCATGGATCAATAGAGATCCAAACCACTGGCCTTCTCTTTCACTTGAAACTGACTTATAGACTACTCTATAGATGGGTCAGAGTACACACTTAAATGTAGTATATATTGCCTCCAAACCCCAAGAAAGGCCTACTAGACATTGTACCTATTTTCATTGTAGGTGGTGCAGGGTACAGCAACCTGTCTTTTACCTTGGAGGAGATATCTTGATGTGCTCCAGACCACTGAATCCCTTTACACTTTATCTCTCACCCTTTATTCATCTATGTCTTTCTAAGGCATCTAATGTACTTGCTACTTCCTGCTCATCAGATCCAATCAGCAAAATGTCATCAATGTAGTGGACCAAGTGTGTTGTTTTGTGGAATGTCGATACAATCAAGAAATCTGTGGACTTTTTTATGGCAGAGAACAGGAGCATCAATGTATTCTTGAGGGAAGGTAGACTGTTGTCCCTGATAGGTAAAAGCAAACTGTTTCTAATTGTCCTTAGAAGTTGGTTGGGGGAGGGGGAAAGGCATTAGGCAGTTCAATAGCTGCATACTAAGTGCCAGGCCAGGTTGGTTTGTTCCAGTAAAGATACTACATCTGGAACAGAAACTTCACGGGAAATTACCACTGTATTAAATTTACAATAGTTTACACTCATTCTCCAAGATTCATCTGACTTTTGCATTGGTGAAACTGGTGAGTTAAATGGGGGATATGATAGGTATTACTATCCCTACTTCTTTCACGTCTTTGAAAGTGGCATTAATCTTTGCAATTTCCCCAGTGATGTAGTGTTGCTTCTGGCTTACTTTGTAGGGAGGGGAAGTTCCAAGGGCTTCCTATGTAATGATCCAATGAACCAATGTAGGGATTTTTCAAGCTGTCAAGTATGTCTATTTAAATTATAAATTTAGGGACTGGGAAAATAACCCACAGTGTAAATTTGTGGGTGAACTGGGCCTACTGTGAGTCTGACTTCAGCTGAGACTCTATCTCCTGACCATCACAACCTCCACTTTGGGCTGCAGTGGCATTCTGGGTCCCCATCAGTTCAGAACCAGTGTCTAGTAATCTCTGAAAGGCCTGGGTATTTGTTTATCCTCCTAACATAGTCACTCTAGCAAAAGGCTGCAGTCCCTTTAGGGAATTCCTAGAGGAAGATTTACCCCATGTACTTGAGGCAATGGTGCAGAGCCATTTTTAAAGGATACCCTGCCTCCCCTTCAATCAAGGGCTCTTGGTGTGTGAATTGACTTAGGCTTGGAGATTAGGTGAGAGCCACGAGTCTTCACTGTGGAGACTCAGATTTGGGGCTACCAGACCTAGAATTTCTCCTGTTACAGAAATTGAGCAGTACTCTAGTAGGCTGCCCATCTGTTTCATTCTTATGACTCCATGATTAATCAACCATTACCAAAAATCTCTGTGGACCGAGACATTCTAATTACTGGTACATCCCCACTGCCCCTTGAGATAGATGTGCCCACCTGGTCTTTGGCAGTTAAATGCTGCCATTTGTTCTCTGCTCCTTCAAGATCCCATCATTTTCATTGAAATCAGGGAGCCCATATCAATGGTGGAATTCCCTATAGTTGAACCTCTCATTCAAAGAGAGCAACCATAGGGCTTTCAAGGGTGCAGGTGCTCCCCTCCCTAATGTATTTCTCAATGCCGTAGTGAAGGGAGTGTCTTCTGGACCTTCGCATGGAACACAGTTGGTGAGTGGGTCTGCAGGTTGTATGTGATAAATCCAGTCAAACTTTCTCATCTCCCTAGGCCTTTGAATTTCCTCCTCCATATAATTCTAGGCATATAAATCCAGGCTTTGGCATCTCAATCTCTTTAAATGTAGGTCATTTACTAAGTGAGTCCAAGTTTTAGTCAATCACCAAGTAAGTAGTTAGAGACACCTCCAGGGGCATGAGATAACACATTAAATCTAGAGTCTCTAGTAAGTTCACCTCTATCAATGAATTTGCTCACTTGCGTTATAGTCCACCATCCTGAGCTAACACCCTTCACATCCATACCCACACATGTTCCCAGGTTTCTTCTGATATATATTAGCAAAATTTTGAAATTCTTTTGGTATTTAAGCTGTTTCCTCTGAAAGGTCATAATGTGTACCTGTCTCCATGGAGCATACTGCTATTGGACCTTAGTTATGGGTTTAGTGGCAACAAAGGGTGGTTGTGGTGAGTCTTGAGGAGAATAAGCATACCCTGTCAAGGTATTTGCCTCAGATGAGATTATCATGGTTTTTCAAGGAAAGAAATCCTAGTGTCCTAATACACCAGAGGGGAAGCTACTGCCACTAATAAGGAAGGCTCAGAATGACTTGGGGGTTCAAGACTGTCAGGTTCATCTGGGTCCAATCCAATGTCCTGATTTCAATTTTTATGATCCCATTCTTTCCCAATCAAGTTTCACATGAACAATTTGATGAGGCTGTGAATTCAATTGACGTTGTAATTCAGCAACTCACACAATTAAGTTTTATGTTAGATTTTTAGCAATATCAACCTTGTGTGTATAACAAATAAAAGTCTTTTAACGTCCATGGTTCTCAGACCATGATTTGAATAGAGCTTGGCATTTTCTCTCTGTTAGCATTCAAGTCCACTCAAAACAATGTATCCCACACTATCATCATTATAGTCATCATTCCTGCCATAACAGTCAAGTGAAGCATCTAATTGGGCTCCCTAGGCACTTGTTTCAGTTGGCTCTTCATGACAATCAACCATGGGTGATAGCCTATTTAATTGGCACTGCAAGCAATGGATGACTAGCACCCCATTTCCCACTGGTAAGGAGCTCATTACTGCACTCAAGCCCAAGGGCATGACCAAACCAATGCCAGAATCCCATTTTTATAGGTCTATCTCCTGAGCCTACTCTTGTATCAGCCAGGGTCCAGTCAGGAGATAAAAACCACACAGTAACTGGAAAAGAGAAAGTTTAACATAAAAATTATTAACTATAGAGAGGATTGGAGTAACAAAGGGTCAGCTAGTAAGAAGCAAAGAACTTGAAAGAATACAGGAATAGTGGATATAAGGCTATGAGAGTAGTCCTACACTTAGGACTGAGACAGAGTGCCTAAGGAAGAGCCCCCAGTCCCAGGACATGTTGCAGACTGTTGGAGAGGGCATGGTTGTGGTTCATTGGACAATGGATGAGTCTCTGAGGTACTGCTCCAGCAGGATTTGCTGGAAATCTGCCCTCTGTGGTTCCAATGGGAGCCATCCACACGGAGATGCCATGTCTTCGAATTTGCCACACAACTGCCCCAGGGGGTGCTAGGGGAGGCTGTCACAGGGAGGTGCATCATCTGTAGCATTTCATTCTGAAGCCACCTGAAGAGATTCTGGGGAAGGGTGCTTGCCCCTGGCCACTGCTGGCTGCAGCACACTGCAGGAGCTGGTGCCTGCTCTTCAGGAGCTTGGTGTTGGAGAAGCCGCTCATGTAGCAGGAACCAGGTGCTGGGGAAGCCATACGCGCCTGCGTGGAGCACTGCAGGAGAAGCCACGTGTGCTGCTGGAGCTGGGAACTGCAGAGGCTGCGTGCACTGCCAGAGCCTGGCGATGCGTAAACTATGCAGAGCTGTAGAAGCCTCCATAGAGCAGTGGACTGGAAATGGGAGGAGAAACCCCTTCCTCCTTCAGCGTCTCTCCTTCGCGTCCACTGACAAAACAACATTGTGCCAGCTTGCAAAGGGGAAATAATTACAAGGCTCAACTTCGTTTATTGCAGACCAGGCAACAAGGAGTGAATTCGGAACTGAGGAGCAGGACATTTATAATTCACACACTGGGAAAACATTGTGAATTGTCTAATGCTGCACTGTCCAATACAGTAGCCACTTGTCGCATGTGACTATTCCAGTTTATATTAATTACAATTAGGTAAAAATGTAACATTCCAGTCATTTGTCACACTAGCCACATTTCAAGTCCTCAATAGCCACATATGGCCAGTGGCTACTATATTAGAATAGTGCAGATATAGAACATTTCCATCATCACAGAAATTTCTATCAAACAGTGCTGATCCCATGAATCTTTTTTTTTTTTTTTTTTTTGCTAAGGAAGATTCGCTCTGAACTAACATCTGTGCCAGTCTTCCTCTATTTTGTGTGTGGGTCACTGCCACAGCATGGCTGATGAGTGGTGTAGGTCTGCATCTGGGATCCGATCCTGAGCTGCCGAAGCAGAGCGCGCCGAACTTAACCACTAGGCCATGGGGCTGGCCCCAGATGTTGTGAATCTTGAGTGCCTCTGCTTTGGCTGCTAGAAAGCTTGGAGATAACTTCAATCTCCAAGGTCAAGGATAAGGTCAATCTCTAGCAAACTGCAGGCCTATATTCTTACCCGTGGCCACCTTCATCCCAATTTCCTAATCTATTTATTTTTTCCTGCTCTATTCCTTTTGGTAAACTTTTTAAACACACACTTTTGAATTAGGATGGGTAAAATAAAAACTTTTCAAGTAGAATTTACTTATTTTTAAAGCTAGATAAGTCCCTAGAGATCATCCAGCTCATTTTCCAAATGTAGAAGTCAAAGCCCAGAGAGTGAAAGTAAGTCACCCAAAGTCACAGAGTGATGATGACTGAGATGATGACTCAAGTCCTATGCCTCTCATTCCAGGTCTCACTGCACAGGATTCACTCTGTTTCCAAGATTTGAGAGGCAGGGTAATGTCACCCTAGGACATAACTAGACCTGAGATTTAACCCATGATTCATGACTTTCCTCTGAGGCTCAAATGTGCAGATGAGAAGAGAAATATCAGCAGGTACAGGAAGAGGTCATGGCAGCCCATGACAGACTTGTCAGGTTCACTTGTCACCCTTACAGTGGTCTCTTTATTCATGGATGGGGGCTGGTTGTCCCTTTGCAGCCATCACTTGGAACCCCATTCACACCTGAGGTGTGTCTTGATGCCAGCCTGCCCTGCTGTCTTCCTGTGAATTTCTGTCCCCAGTGGTGCCTCTGCCCACTCACCTGATGACTGTCCCTGTCTCCTTCCCCTTATGAACCTGTGAGGCCACAGCATGCCCTAATTGGCAGGAATTGCAGACATATATTTGAAAGTTGTCTCTGGATACTTATGGCTCATATAAATGACATAGAGAGAGCAAGTGGGGGTGAGCCTGCAAAGCACCAGCCGTACGCTGAGTGGCACTTTGTGTATGTACTCACCTCCTAACTAGCTCTCGAATCTGCCTGCTTCTCTGTCCTCACCCTCACACGCCAGCACAGACACCATCGTCTCTTATCTCTTATCTGTAGAGGACTTCTAATTGTCCCCTGGCCCAATCTATTCTCCTCCTGTAGCAACCGTGTTGTTTTTTTTAAAGGTATGTTTTATATATAATAAAATTCACTGAACACTAAAAAGTGTAAAAGTTCTGTGAATTTTGACAAACACACATTGTCAAGTAACCACCATCATAATCAAAATATAAAACAGTTCTGTCACCCGAAATTGTTCCCCTGTGCCCCTCCCTCTCCCCCTCCTCCCTGACAACCACAGATCTGTTGTCTATCCACATAGTTTTGGCTTTTCTAAAATATCATGTAAATAGCATAATATAGTAGGTACTCTTTTGAGCCTGCCTTCTTTCACTCAGCATAATTCTTATGAGATTCATCCACATTGTTGCGTGTATCAGTAATTTGTTACTTTTTGCTGCTGAGTGGATCCCTTGACCAGTCATGGGCTTGGATTGTTTCCAGTTTTTGGTGATTATTTATAAAGCTGCTACAAACATTCACCTCTGTTTCTGTGCGTGTGTGTGGACATATGTTTAATTTCACCTGGGTAAACACCTAGACGTAGGAGGGCTGGGCTGGATAGTAAGAGTATTTTTAACTTCATACAAAACTACCAAAGTGTTTTTCTTACTTATTCATCTATTTTTATTGAGGTATAATTGACCTACAACATTATATTAGTTTCAGGTGTATAACATAATGTTTTGCAAAGTAGTTGAACCGTTTTGTGTTCCCACCAGCGATGTATGCGAGGCCCAGTTGCTCCGCATCCTTACCAGCACTTGGTATGGTCTATATATATATATTTTTTTTAAATAAGAGGGTTCTTTTTAAAAATTCACATTTGATCACTTCACTCCCCTGCTGAAAATCCTCCATTGCTTCTTATTGCTCATAATTCTCAAGGTGGCCTTCCGGATTCTGCAGTTTTGCCCACTGAATTCAGAGCTCTCAGACCCAACATTACTGCCTCACCGGTCCTTACCAGCACACATCAGAGTGGGTCCCTCTTACGTCATCGTGTATCTCTCACAATTGTAAGAAGATAATTAACTTTCTAACTAGATGTTGACTACCTGTCTCCTTCATTAGAACACCAGCTCCACGAGGGCAGGAGCACAGCTGTCCTGTTCACCGCTGGATCTGCAGGGCCAGAACAGAGCCTGTACGTAGTAGGTGCTTAAGAAGGATCTCTTGGGGGAGAGACCTCATTTAGTTGTTTCAACAACCTGGAATGGGGGTATGATTATTTTCATTTTACGGACAGGCTCAGAGAGGTGCAACCATTGCCTGTGTCACTCAGCTGGATTTGAGTCCTGGTCGTTCTGAAGCCGTTCCTCTTCCCCTGTCGTCTGGTCTGAAGGCTCTCTGCTTCCACGTTTATAAACGGAGGTGAGGACCTGGAGCCTAGAGAGGAGGAAGCCTCCTGATGAGAGCCACCCGGGGCCTCACCTCTCTGTTGGCTTTCTTTTCACTGTGAAGGTCTGTGTTTCCAGAGCCACTGGACCGAATCAGCGGTGGCCTGCCTTTTGTCCCAGGGACATTTTCCTAAGGTCTTCTGGGAAGACAAAACAGAGGTGGGATGGAGCATTCAGGCTTGTCAGCCCTAATTTCAGTGGCTGCTCACAACAACCCTGTATTTTCACCCATTTCACAGTGGAGAAATGCCGGGCTCAGACAGAGGAAAAGACTTACCCTAAGTCACACAGCTGTCATCTTTATCCATCTTAGGGGAGTGACCAATGAGGAGTGTTCTAGGAGGAATGGAGGGGTGCCTATAGCAACGGTTCTCAGGCATCAGCCCGCATCAGTGTCACCCAGAAGGTTTGTTAAAATCCAGATTTATGGCCCCACCCCCAGAGAGTCTGATTCAGTGGGTCTGGGTGGGGTCTGAAAATTTGCATTTCTAACAAGTTCCCTGGTAAATCTTGAGGATCACTGCCTTATGGTATGCTTATTTCTTCAGGCCCATGGGGCTTCTCACTGCCCCTAAAATCCTAATAATAATAATATACAACATTTTGTTGAGTAGTTACTATGTGCTTGATGCTGTTCTTATGACTTCACACTCAGTGACTCATTTAGACACACAATATCCCTGTTTTCCACACAGGGAAACTGAGACACAGTGATGTTGGGTAACCTGCTCAAGGTTGTGTCATCCATAAGAATTGGAGCTGGGTTTTGAACCCAGGCAGTCTGGCTCTAGAGCCCTCACCTAAAAGCACCACACTCTAGAGCCCACTGCTCATCAGTATCTGCCCTTCCACCAAGACTGAGGGGCCAGTCCTTCCTGAACACTCTTCAGGGCATGGGCCAGAGGCCATGTTCACCATTTGGTTTACAGCTACCCTCCCATCTTCCCCCCCAAGTTTAGTTCCTGGACTACATTTAAATGGAATGCAAACCTTCCTCTGCGTCTCAACCAAGTGACAGTTGACACCTTTGCTGGCCTTTCGAGAGCCAATCTCCAGCATAATGCTACTTGTTGACAACTCCTCAGCTAGATGCAATCAGCAATTATACACTGTCAGAGTCTTATAAATAGCTCCCCTCTTGGAGTTAGTGGTTGTGGAAGGCAAAGGTGTCTTGAAGAGGATTCTGTAGAGACGAGCTGGCGATGACACCCGAGGGCCAGGAGAACAAAGCTTTATATTGAACAGTGGCCAAAAATAACTCTTTTATATTGGGAGGAAGAGCCATTGGAGCTTCACAGTAGTGTGAAAAAAAATGCAGATGTCAACTTTCCTGAGGCTGTTATAAGTGGCTAAAACTGGCACATTCAGCCGCATAGTCTCAGAGAACATCAGAGGGAAGTAAAATGTCAGAGCTGGAGAGACTCTTAAGGATCTATGAGCCAGTCCCTTTGTATCCTATAAGGAATCTGAGGCCCAGTGAGGGTCGGGTCCTGCTTAATGTCACACAGTGAGTCAGTTGTCTTGGCCTCTCGTCCAGTGAATGGCTCAGGGACCTGGGAGGTGAGGTGCGGGTTGTCTAGGTAAAGATGGGCAGGCAGAAAAGACTAATCAAGGGTGGGCTTACAGAAGAGACCAGTTTTGTCTTACTCTGTCCAACTTGCATAGTCGTCAGAGGGGAATTTTCTAATACACACATTTTTATCAGGTTATTCTCTTGTTTAAAAGCTTGCAGTGGCTTCCCGTTGGATGAGATAAAAGTCCAAACCCTTGTGGAATGGATCAAGTTCAAGCTCACATGGTTAACAGCATGGACTGTGGAGTCAGAGGGACCTGGGTTCAAGTCTTGGCTTCGCCACTTATTAGCTGTGTGACCTTCAGTAAGTTACGGAATCTTTCACATGCTCGGCTGCAAATTGGACTAACAGTAGCAACTAATCCCACGTATGTGAGAGGATTAGATGAGATAATACAAGTAAAAGTACTTAGCAGAATGCTTGACTCATAGTATTCATTGCTATTACTTTTAATTATTCTATATGTGGCATTTGAGGCCCTCTATGACATGGTCCCAGTCCACCTCTCCAGTCTTGTCTTTTTTCCTGTTTTGCTCTCACATGTAGGAAGGACTTCTTACATCTCTTTGGTGCTAGGCTCTCTGTTCTTTCTGGCTTGACAGCCCTTTCTTCTCCTGGCCTTTAAGACTCCGCTCAGGTGTCTCCTTCCCTGGGAAATATTTCCTGACTCCTAGTTGGTGTTATGAGCTGCTTCTGTGAAGAGACGGGTCAATCACAGAAACTGACTACAGAGATCAGGAACAGGAGCTTGGAGTTTTCAGCTGCCTGAATCTGAGTCCTGATTCTGCCAGTTACTCCTGTGTAGCTTGGAGATGTGCCTCTCTAAGCTCCAGTTTCCTTACGGGTACAATAGTAACAACCTCAGGATTTTTGTGAGATGACCTCTGTAAAGAGCTTAGCACAGCCTTTGGCACTTGGTAGCTATTAAATTATAATATTTATTAACTACCATTAAGTGGCTGTTATTTTAATAAGGAGTAACTGGGCTCTTAAGCACCTGACTATTCTTGGTTGCTTCTTCATCCCCACTTCACCCTAGGCTAGTGCCTAATCTATAGGTTTTGTATCAGGAGCTTTTAGGTATAAAGCAAGTCTGTGCCTCTGTCCATCTGTCTGTCGTCCATCCACTCCCCTATCATCCACTCATCTCTCATCCATTCACCTACCATTCTTCCAGCCACCGTCTACCCATCCATCCATTGTACATCTATCTGGCACCATCCATCCATTCATCTATCTACTATCCAGCTATCCACCCCTCACTTACCATCATCCATCTCTCTACAATCCACCCACCATACACCATCTAGCCATCCTTCCATCGTCTCCATCAATATGAACAAGCACCAACTATGCTTCAGCTCTTGTGGGGATGTAGAGAGAAATCAATGATGGCAGTGGGATGTCATAGGAAGATCAGGAGCTTTGGCATCGGATAGACCTGAATTCTAGACCAGGCCAACTCTGTGACCCCTAACATTACTTTCCCATGAGATTTGGCAAGACACTTCTCAAGCCACGTCTGCCTGTAACAAATGTTCTCATTCTGAACCTTTAAACATTTATATAATGTTCACCTGAGCATCTCTTGCAGGTTGATTCTATGCTGATTCCTGCCAGAGATGAACTAGTTCCCGTCCTTGGAAGTGGAGTTCCATTGGTGCTCACTCCAATGCCTGTACTGAGCATCAATGCCACCTTGAAACATCTTTTATAGGGTATTCCTTTTTAATTGTTTGCCTTGCCCCTGCATTTTGTCCCTTTTCCCCAACCTAGTTCTGAGATCCTTGAGAGTGGGGACGGTTTTCTTGGTCCTTTGCATCTGCCTCCGTGTCTAAGACCATGATTCTGCCTGGCAGCTCTCCATGATTGCTTGTCTCCTCTGTCATCCCTGGATTGTCTGTAATAACTATTATAATAATAGGTAATATTTATTGAGCACTTACTATGTGCCAGCTTTTGCCATTGCATTCATTATTTCATTTGAGCCTTACCACAAATCAGGTACTTTTTTAACCCCCATTTTACAGATAAGGGAACCGGAGGCTCAAAGAAGCAGAGTCACTGGCCCAAGTTTACAAAGCTGCTAATTGGCAGAGCCAAGGATAAATGCAGGCAGTCTGACGCCAGAGCCCATGCTCTTCTCTGTGACACGGCACTACCACCTCTGCTATCAGAGGGACGGATATGACTATCTTTGTCCTACTTGCGTCAAAGGATGGTTTGAACACAATAAAATGAAATAGCTGAAGGGTGCTTTAAAAAAAAAGGAGTTAGGAGTTCAGAGGAAAAACATTATCATTAAGCCCTGGGGATTTCCAGAAGTTATTTAATAGTGCAGGTTCCCTGACATTATCATCCGGTACCGTCTCCCTCTATTAATGCCTCCCAGGGGAATGGCGTTGACGAGAAACGAGTGGTAATTGGGAGGAAATTGCTCCTTGCAGGTCTTTTGGAGAGAACTTTAAGTCTCTGCCTTGCAGATAAAGCAGGTTTCTGAGAAGTTCAATTTTGGTGCCTCATTTGAAGGAATGACAGAGAAGTGAAAAGTATTGTTCTTTTTGGGATTTGGGATACTAGGGAGCTGGATCTGCATATTGTCTGTCTCCTTTTCTAGACACAAGGATTGCCTGTGTCCAGGGCTCAGCTTTATCTGCTTCGATATTTCTGGTTCATTGTAGGTATTCCAGACCGTGGTGGCAAAGATCTCCTAGGGAGGACCGTATGTGAGGTGATGCTTATCCTGAAAGTAACCACTGTGGCCAGAAGGAAAGAGCTTTATCCAGGACTGGGTGGGTGGCTACCCGGCAGCAGTCGAGGAGACAGAGTTAACCCAGCTCACACCACATTGAACGGGTTCCCCTCTGTAAAGGGGCTTCTTACCCAAAGGAGTTAGGAAAAGGGGCTCTAAATGACAGGTGTCCACTGGTCAGGCATCCAAATTCAGCAGTCGGAGCAAGACTTCTTTCTGCTCCAATCCATAGCAGCCATCACAAACTGTGACCACCTTATCTTGCGCTGACAAGAAAATAGCAGCGCTCATTAGCTGGGCGATGACTTTCCTGCCAAATCAAGAGAAACTCAAGACAATGGAATTATGCATCCATTAAAGAGAACGAGGCAGATGATCATGACAGTTAACATTTACCATGTCAGTAACTATGATATGCACTTTGCAGGCATTATCTCATTTAATTTTACAGCCTAGGGAGGTAGGTTCTATTATTATCACCCTTGACAGAGGAGGAAATGGCACTTGGAGAAGTTGAGTCACCTTCCCAAATGGATCATGTAGATCAGACTCCACAGGCCAACTCCCTTATCTCCACCTTTTTATTTTGAAAAATTTCAAGCCTACAGACAACTTGCAAGAATAGTACAATGAACACCATAAATCCTTCACCTAGTTTTACCAATCGTTAATATTTTGCCACGTTTGTGCCACACTCAGGAAATTCAACACTGATACATTAATTAATACATTCTACACATTATACATTCAAATTTACATTCTGTATTCAAATTTCTCCAATCGTCCCCAAAATGTCCTTTTTGCTAGTTTCTTTCCAATCTACGATTCCACTACATTTAGTTGTCATATTTCTTTAGTTGCCTTCAATGTAGAACATTTCCCAGGTTTTTTTTTTTTCTCTCCCATAACATTGACATTTTTGAAGAGCCTAGGACACTATCTCACATTCTGGATTTGTCTGTTTCCTCCTGGTTAGATTCAGGATGTTCATGTTTAGTGGGATGCCTCAGGAGTAATGTTGTGTCCTTGTCAGTGCATCACATAAGAAGGCGTGTGGCATCAGCGTGTCCCTCGTTGGTGATGCCCAATTTGATCCTTTGGTGAAAGCGGTGTTCATCAGCTTTCTCATCGGCAAAGGACCCTCCTCCTTCTGTACGTAAGAAACCGGTTGGGTGATGCTTGCAGACTGTGTGAATATCCTGTTTTTCATACGTATCAGTCTACTGCATGATATAGACTTATATGTACAGACATGGATGTGTCCCCAGTGCAATATTAAGTTTAAAAGCAGTGGCAGAACAGTGTGGGTAATTACAACCTTCCCTCCTTTGTAAGCAATTATACATGTAAATAAACGCATTGGGGAAAGGTGTTGATTGGGAAAGGATGGATTGGCTGGGCTGTTTATTTGGGGGTAGCCCCCGCTGTGAGTATCTGTGGGCCTTTTCTCTTGGGCTGCTCATTTTTCGCAGAGCAGAATCCTCTAGTTGCCTGCCTGGTGGAGTAAAAGCCTGACCCTCAGAATAGAAAGGAGAATGAGACCTCAGCCTTCAGATTATCCCTCTCACTTAGCTTAGCCCCCTCCTCATTTCCAGAGGGGAGCCCCTAGGTCCAGAGTCTCTTGCTTCACTCCAGAAAGACATCCTTTACTCTTCTGCCCAGGTGAGGGGGTTCTCACCCAGGGGCCTAACCTCCTCTTTTACAGACTTTTAGCAAACATGCCATTTCCTGCCTTCTCTGTACCCTGTTTTAAAAGGCACACGACACCTCCAATTCCTTACCCTTGTGGGGAATCCATAGGTAAATCAGATGGCTTTTCTGCTTCTCCACTGCCTTGCATAGGTTTCAGATTTCTTAGATCTGCTAAGTCAGGTACCATTTGTCCATTTGCTACATGGCTTCAGTGTTTTATTGCTGTTGTCTTCTCTCTCATTCTCTTCCCCCTCGTGGGTCACCTCTTTGATCTTTTTACTTTAATTGTGGTGGGAATTTGGAAGGGTGCAGAGGTAAGCCCACAGGCTTCCTTGGTTATGTTTAACTCCAAATTTATACCTTATAGAGTTTTGTACGGTTTCACTTTTTTAGATGAGCCCTTATTTTGTAAAACAATCTAAAATGTTATTCAGTCACATGCTGCATGACAATGTTTCAGTCAACGACAATGACAGACCGCATATACGTTGGTGGTCCCATAAGATTAGTACCATAGAGCCTAGGTGTATAGTAGGCTGTACCCTCTAGGTTTGTGTAAGTACACTATCATGTTCGCACAATGACGAGATTGCCTAATGATACATTTCTCAGAACATATCCCCATCCTTAAGCAGCACATAATACTAACATTTAGTTTGTTTAAATATATATAATATATATACTTTTTTAAAAGACACCACATATAAGAGGCATAATAGTCAGAAGCCTTCTGATTGTAGGTGAGAGAAAATCACCTCATACTGGTTTAAGCAAAGGAGGGAATTTATTGGCTCACATAACTGAGACATCCAGGACCAAGGCTTGGGAACTCCATGGACAGCAATAATGTCGTCAGGAATCTCTCTTTCCATCTTTGAATCTCTCTTTTCTATCTTACATTTTTTGTGATAGCCTTTCTGCTCTCCATCTGCACATTTTTCCACCTGCAGAATGGGGCTGTCAGGAAGGATGAGTGATGGAGAGGGCTGAAACTGAACGCACACGGCAAACAGAAAAGGTGTCTGAAATCCTAACCAGTAATAAGCATAATTGCTTTTCAGAAATCTACCCGAAGCCCCCGCTCCCCAGAACAGGCACACAATGAGGCAGAGGAGGATTTTCAGCTTCTCCTCAGGAACTGCCATCGCTGAGAAAATGGAAGGTGTCTGGTGAATGAGTCAGTCGTCAGCCTTGGTGCAGGCTGATCTCCCCGCGTCCTGGGGAGCTGTGCCCCGCTCAAGACTTGCTCCAGGTCTCCTCGTTCTCAAGGCTGAGTGCCAGGGTGCTGGAGGGAGAGGTCTCGAGGTCACTACCTTCCACACTGTCGTGGGCGTGTGTCTGGGTCTGAGCTCTCCAGCATCTAGGGGCTGAGCCCTGTTCTGCGGGTTGAAGGATGGGGAGATGGTCTGTTTGTACAGCAGATACTGAGATAATGGGAGAATGTGGTCCAGTCAGTGAGAAGCACAGGAAACAGCAGGAGGGAAGGCGTGGAGGCAAGAAGACGCGCTGCAAGTTTAGGGTAAGTAGGTCGTTGTTGCGAAGGCAGCATCCCTTAGTTTCTTAGGCTGCACTCATGCAGGACCTCAGACAAATTATTTTATTTTTTTAGCCTTAGTTTTCTCATTTATAAAATGGGACAGCATTAGCTCCCTACCTTATAAATGTTAAAAGCCTGAGAATACTTCATTTTCCATTTTTTTCCTGTTATTCCTTTGGAGATAAATACTTTGATAAGCCTGTGGAGGATGAGAGACACGTAGTCGCCCTTCCTAGGGCGTGTTTAAACCACTGAAGGTGATCCCTATGCTGCTGTACAGACAGGGAGAGGAATGTATTTTGCTCCCGAGAGGGAAAGAGAACACAACAAATGATAGAGTTGGCCAGACAGTGCGCAGTAAGTCACTTGCCTCCTTCCTGCGACTCTCAAGTCTTTATTCAAGTTGACAAAACTTACAAAATGCTCTGTGAGTTGAGCTCTTGGATGAGTTAGTGAAGAGGCTGAGCAGATAGGGCGTGAAACCGAGACATTCCTGCAGGGGGCGCAGTAAAGAAATCCCCTTTGCAGAAATTTTGAGGGAGACTTTATAGTCATGAAAGTGGGGGTCTGAGCAAAGCTCTCAGTCTACAAGAGGGGGTCATAAGGGGCGGGGGTTACGTATGATGTCTGAGAAGGTTAAACACGATGATGAATGGAGAGTGTTGGGCACAACGCTTGATCATAGTAAAGGCTCTACAATGGTAGCTACTATTATTTAAATTATTATTACAATTAGTGCTCTTGTTACTTGCCAGTGCCTCTCAGGCAGTGGGGGCTGTGCGCCTCGAGCCGGTTCACTCTTAGGGACATTTTACTTCTCCACCAGGAAATGCACTTTGTACGGGAGGAGTTGAAATTCATTGAGCCTCACTAGCAGTAAAAGAAAGGCAAATTGAAACCACGAAATATCATTTTGTCTGTTTGGCAAAGATTTTGTTTTTAAAGTGTTAGTATCCAGCATGCATATAGGTGGGGGAATTCAGCAATCTTAAACCATGTAGGTGGGAGGATAAGTTGTTACAACATTTCGTGAAGACAATTTGATAAAAAAGCATCAAGAGCATTAAAAGCATGCATGTCCTTTGACGTAGCAATTCCACATCTAGAAATAATGTTTAGTGGATGTTTGCAAAGATTTAGTTAAAAGGCATACTGTGCTGATGGTTGTAGTGAAAAATTGGGAATATCTAAGTGTTCAACAACAGGGAACTTAAATAAATAATGGTGCATCCATTCATAGGGCTGCAAAGCAGTCATTCTAAATGATGTTGTTGTAAGCGTATTCATTGGCATGGATATAAAGTTAACCAGAAAAACGCAGGGAACAAAACTGGGTGTGTGGTATGATCCCTGTAGTGGACATGAGCTTTTCATCATCCCAGGATATTCTTGGGCAGACCACACCATCAGAGGACCCCTGGGCTCATGACTCAAGCTGAGCCAATGAAGGCCATTCCAGGATGAGGATAAACCTCTCAGGAGAGAAGCAACCTCTCTTTCTACAGGCATAAGGGCTGAGGGCCAATAGCTGTAGTGTCCCTTTTTGCCGTGTGAGAGAGCCTGCCTGAGATGACACCAACCAAGGGAAAGTAGAACCAGTAGGTGTAGTAAGACAGATCCTAATGACATTCACCAAGCCTCTGGATCCACCTGCTCCTGCAGTCAGATCCCTGGGATTTTCAACCCTATGAGCCAATACATTTCTTTTACTGCTAATGCTAGTTTAAATTGGATTTCTCTCACTTTCAAGTGAAAGAGTCTTGACTAAAATAAACCCTGTTTTATCAAAATTAATAGCAGAACAGTATCCATAAAGGTAGACACCAAAATGTTGATTGTGATTTCCTCTGGGTGGGCGGGGTTGTGTTGCTGTTTACTGTCTTCTTTTTGCATGAATATTGTGGTAGTTTTAAAATATGTCCACAAATTCTTTGATAACCCTGCCAGCAAAAGATGGGGTCTGTGTCCTCTCCCACTGAATCTGGAGTGACCTTAGTGACTGAATGTGGTGGGAGTGATGCTAAAAAGTGACTTCCGATGCTAGGTCATGGATGGCCATGAAGCTTGGGTCTAGTTTTTTGGGACACAAGCCTTAGAGCTTTGAGCTTCCTTGTAAGAAGTCTGAGGCAGCCACGCTATGAGGGAGCCCAGGCCACATGGGAAGGTCATATGTAGGTGTTGCAGCCAACAGCCCCAGCTGAGGTCCCAGCTGACAGCCAGCATCGATGGCCAGATGTGTGAGTGAAGACACCTCCAGATGATTCTGCCCCCAGCAATCAAGTGAATCCAGCCTTGGGTCTTCCCAGGTGGGCTCCACGGTGGAACAAACACATGCCATACCCACTGTGCCCTTCCCAAATTCTTGACTTACGGGATGTGGGAGCGTAATAAAATTGTTATTTTAAGCTGCTAAATTTTGGAGTGGTTTGTTACATAGCAATAGAGAGCTGAAACAGATATTTTCTGATTTTTCTGTAATGAACACAGGTTGTTTTATATTTAAAAAAACGGAAAAAATTGCTCTTAAAATTAGCAGACACACACAAAAATTCACAGCACTATCTGGGAACAGAAATTTGTCTCCCATCTACCTGTTCCTCCAGGTTAGGGGTGACAGATATGGTTTGACTTTGTATTCTACTGCTCACAGGGGAGGGGGAGCAATATGAACGAGTCAACATCCTAGCATCTTTGTGACCCCTGATATCCTGAATTATTGAATTCTCTGAAGCAGCTGTCTTATCTAATAGGTTAAAAACAATTTCTGCCTAATTGCAAGTGTTGACAATTCTTTGAAAAACAATTTGGCAGCGTGTAGTACATGAGTTAAGATGCTTATGTTTGAAAGTAAAAACAAAAATGCAGCTTAAAGTGCCTTAAACAAGAAAGGGAATTTATTGAATCACATAAGTAAAAAGCTGAGAGGTAAGTTTCAGGTGAGGCTTAATCTGGCAGCAATGTGACCACAATTGACGTCTTTTTCTGAATTTCTCTCCTCTGCTTCCTTGCAGGAGGGAGGGGTGCATGCTCTAATCCTCAGCAAACAACCGAGAGTTCCCCTTATGGCCACAAACTTGATGTCATCATCACCAGGGTTACATGCTTTCTGGCTCTGGGCAGAAGAGTACATTTTCCTGATAGTCAGGGGTTGGGGGGGAGAGGGGGGTGGGGAGGGAGTATTGGATCTGAGTCTGGTTGGCCCTAATGGGCCTAGCTTTGGTCATGTGATCATCCCTAAATCCATCAATATGTTGGGTGGGTAGGGTGAGTGATAGGATAGCCTGATTGAATTAAACCAGAGATTTACTCAAGGGATTGAGGGTTGAGTCAATCCTATCCAAACTCCATGAGTGACCCATTCCAGGTCTTATTGACCTTAAACAAATAGACAACCAGTTATTTCTCCATCAAAAATGGGTTTATTTGGGATCAACATAGAATTGCAATTCGGGATCTGCAAACACAGAGAGCCATGTGCAAGTTCCGAGCAACAAAAGGAGGAGAAACTCTTTTACAGAGGGCAAGAGGAAGTTGGGAGGGCTATTGTAAACCAAGAGTCCATTGGAGGAATTGAGAGTTCTATGTGTAGTGGCTTATCATTGGCTGAGTTGTGACAGTCTCTCATTGGCTGAGCTCTTGCACTGTAAGAAGAGGAAGTCTGTCTTCTTCCTGTTGGGCTCTGCCATCATGGTAGGGCATGAGTGCTCCCACTTCTGGCCTCCCAACTGTGTTTTGTTTTTTTTTTTTGTGAGGAAGATCAGCCCTGAGATAACATCTGATGCCAATCCTCCTCTTGTTTTCTGAGAAAGACTGGCTGTGAGCTAACATCCGTGCCCATCTTCCTCTACATTATATGGGACGCCGCCACAGCATGGCTCGACAAAAGGTGCGTCGGTGTGCACCCGGGATCCAAGCCGGCGAACCCTGGGCCACCGCAGCAGAGCGTGTGCACTTGACCACTTGCGCCACCGGGCCAGCCCCCAACTCTGTTTTAAATGAGGTTTCTGTTTATTAATTTTCACATTAGGAAGAGGGAAGGGAAAAGTATGGAGTGAGACACATATACTATAGCAAAAGACACATGAATCTTTATGTCCTGTCCCAGAAGCCCTACTTCTGGGGAAAATATTCTAAAACAAGAAAAGGCTTATTTATGAAGATGTGCACTGTTATTTACAAGAATAAAAATCTAGAAGCATCCTCAATGTTTAATTTGTCCATTTATTCCAGTTATTTAGCTCTTTTACAACAGGGTGGGCATTTATACTAGACTCTGGGGACATGTAAGTCATAAGACACAGTCTGGATGTAACACAAGGTTCAGAGGGGAAGAGAAAGTAAATACACACTTTCACCAAGGTATTAGGTGTGAAAACAGTAGACATACAGTGCATTGTGGGAGCTGAGGATGAGCACCCAGTGTGGGTTGGAGAATGATGGCAGGAAGGCTTCCTGGAGGAAGAGACACTGAAACGGCCAGTGAGAGTTAACCACACAAGGGGAGTGGAAATAGTTATGGGTAGTAGGGTTGAGGGGGAAGGGGGGAATTAAATAAATACCAAAACCTGGGTCCTACTCCAACAGATTTGGTTTCTCTTGGACTGGGGTGTGAGCTGGACATGGGTTGTCTTAGGAGAGCCCTGTTGTTGTTTAAAAGAAATAAGTTGATAAGCTCCTTGGGGTGGACGGAATATGAGACCTTCAAGATCATTGCTTAACTGTCAACAGATGATTGCTATAATGTGGAAACTGAGACAAGGAAAGGAGTATATTCTGGTTCTGAAATGAGTTAGGAATGGTGATGGGGTGGGGTGCTGCCAGTGTGTTTGTGAGCCCTCCCTCCCCCCGTCTCTTGCTCCCTCCAATATGGAGTGCCTACCAGGGTCAGGCTGTTCCCAGCCACCATCCGGCCCTTCAGGACACCTCCCCATGAACTCACCCCTGGATTTTTTAAAGCTTTCTGTGATGGGACTGCGGTGGAGCCCACGGATGGCGCTCCATATGGGGTTTGGGAAGATGCAGAGATATCAGAGACAGTGGCCCCAGATACAGTCAACAGAGGGGACCAGGCAAAACCCCATGGAGGCCACAGGAACTTGGGCGGGGGGAGTTCTGTTTTCCATAGGCTGTGGAGTGGGAGGTTCCAGGCTCTTTGAGGGCATCAGGGCAGGATGCCGGTTGAGTGGGGATAGAGGGTCTGGCACATCTGGGAGCTGCGTGTTATTCATTTGACTCAGCAGTGTGGGAGGGAGGGCGAACGACAGGGCAGAGTGAGCACTGGTCAGATCATCAGATAAGCCAGGTTAAAGTGCCTGGACTTTATCCTGAGGGATATGAGGAGCCAATGAGGGTGTGTGATGGGGAAAGTGGCCTGACCAGATTTGTACCCCAGAAAGATCCCAGTGCTGCCGTGTGGAGAACACTCACCTATGGCAGACATCGCCTCTGTCTTGGGGCTCTCCCACTTACAAGCCGGAGGACTCGGGTAAGCAGTTTTACCGCTCTGAGCATCAGTGTCCTCATCTGTAAAATGGAGATGATACTATTTACCCGCTCGGGGCTGTTGGGAGGATATGGTGTGATAAGGCGAATGAAGAAGGAGGGTGTCATGCTTAGGAGGATTGACCATGGCGCCCGATCGCCTGGTTTGAATCCTGGCTCTGTCCTTTACCAGCTTTCTGACCTTAGGCAAGTTATCTGACTTTTGTCTCAGTTTTCCCATCTATAGAATGGGGATAAATAATTCCTACTTCACAGGATTATTATGAAGATGAATATTAGTAAATGTTAGAACAGTGCCTAGAGAAGTGTTTGTTGAATAAGTAAAGTACCTGACTGTAGCTGACAGGGCACTGGGGAAACAGACTTGCTCAAAGTCCTACGGCAGGTCAGTGATGTCACAACCTGGTCTGAGTTAAAGCTGCTCCCTGTACTGTGCCTTTCAAGTTAGACTGTTCATCTGCTTCCTATCGTCATGAATCTTTTCTTTAACTTGAGAGAAGAGCATGGATTCGAACCAGAAACACTACACAACACTGCTTCTCCTATATATAAATTACCTGGCATCTAACGATAATTAATGATCAAAGAAGCAATTTCCCCGCTGCATCAGGCTAGGCCGGGAGGATCATCATGGTTAAGGAAAGGGTGCCCTAGGGTGCTAAAGAAATCCCGGGGTGGATCTGTGACCCTCTGGATCTCGGTTTGTGTTCTGAGTTCCAGGCCTGGCTCCACCAGTTAGTAGAAGTGTGACCTCGGGCAGGTCACTTAACCTCTTTGTGTCACACTTTTTTCATCTGAAAAATGGGAGGAAGATAACAGTATCTCTCTCCTAGGTCATTGTGAGGATTTAGTGAGTTAATACACATAAGTGCGTTTAGTGTCTGGCACACACTGAGGGCTGAAAAAGTGTTGGCTGTGATGATGACGATGCTGGTGATGATGATGACGATTCTTGAGTGTTTGCTCTGTGCCAGGCTTTACATTCATTGTCTTATTCCAGATTCACCCAAACTCCAGAAGGCAGAAAAAAATATATATACATATATACATATTTACTAAAAGAGGTGAAGTGAGAGCTTGGGCTCAGAGACTTGAAATAACTTGCCAAGGTCACGCAGCAAGTACACAGCGAAGCTGGGATTTTAATCTCCATCTATTTGATTTTGGAGTCTAAATCCTTAACCTCCCACTATCCCTCCTCCTGTCAGTCAGCAGCCTAACCAGACTTTGAATAACATGGAGGCAAAAACTGTGTCTTATTAATTTTCATACCCTCCACCACCCCACTCCCACTCCCAAGTCCCAGAGTAGGCATCAGGAAGTGTTTGCTGAATGAATAGTTGATCTCTCCTCCCACTCCTGGCACACCTGGTCCTTCAAGGGCCTCCATCTCTACATCCTTGAACCAGCTTTTGCTAAATACAAACGGACGAGTGATGAAAAAGCCTTTCTCCCCAAGGATACAATTAATCAGAGTTGCGCACATACCTCTGTCTGTATAAATGCATATATTTGTATCTATATAAATAGTAGCACTCACAAAGGTTGCTGGCTCAGTGATGTGGTTGAATGGGAGACTGACAGCAGCATGATTCATGGCTCAGGTCACATTTAACTCTAACTTGTTTGTGCAAGACAGATTTACTTCAGAGCCCTTTCTGCCGTATAATTGCCATGGGCCCACCTTCTCCCCAGGGAGAGGACATTTCCACATCAGCCCACAATCTCTTGCTGTTTCACACCCAAGTCAATAGGAGTCTCTTGGCTACTTTCCCAGCAGTGTGGGCCCAGGTAAGATCCAACCAGGCGGTCTTTGTCAGCAAAGGAAGGAGGAATAATCAAAAGCTGCAGCAGGAGGCAGCATACCAGGAAACCTGGGAACATGAGATGGAGAACCCGCTGGGATAAGTGGTCTAGAGAAAGCCTTTCATCCATCCATCCAGCCAGCCATCCATCCATCCATCCATCCATCCATCCATCCATCCATCTATCCATACATAGCATCTGTCTATCCATCTACAGCATCCATCTATCCATGTGTTCATCCATTCATCCCTCCGTCCCTCCATCCATCCTTTATTCATTCTTCCATTCATTACATCCATCCATCTATTGTATCCACCCATCCATCCATTGTATCCATCCCTCCATCCATCCGTCCATCCATCCATCCATCCATCCATCTATCCATACATAGCATCTGTCTATCCATCTACAGCATCCATCTATTCATGCGTTCATCCATCCATCCATCCCTCCATCCATCCATTTATTCATTCATCCATTCATTATATCCATCCATCCATTGTATCCACCCATCCATCCCTCCATCCATCTGTCCATCCATCCATCCATCCATCTATCCGTACATAGCATCTGTCTATCCATCTACAACATCCATCTATCCATGTATTCATCCATCCATCCACCCATCCATCCATCCATTTATCCATTCATCCATTCATTACATCCATCCATCCATTGTATCCACCCATCCATCACATTCATTTATCTATCCCTTCAGGCATAAAATATGTACTGAGAATCTGCTATGTACCAGAGCCTGTGCTGGACACTGGGGATATAGTGAATGAATCGGGTATTTTGCCTTCACAGAGCTTACATTCTAGCACCAGTTCAGACAATAAACGGATAATTATGCCAATATCTTTTTAGTTACAGGCTCCAAGAAGTGCTATAGAAAAGGGGTGGGTTGTATTAAGAGATCCTGTACCTGGGGAACTTGACCTAGTCTTGGAGTGAGGGAAAGCTTCTGAGAGTTGATGGATGAGAAAGAGCCATCCATTTGTCTGGGAGCTGAGTGGAGCTTTCAGGGCAGAGAGAAGAGCCTGAGGACAGCTTTGAGGTTGGAAGACCTCTGTGTGGGCAAGGAGCACACCAAGGAGGGGAGAGTGACAGGAGACAGGATTGGGGAGGCCCTGGGAAGCCAGATCACCCAGAGCTTTGGAAGCTATGGAAGGATTTGGTGTCTGGAAAGGTTCCATTTTCCCAGTGGTTCCGTTTTCTCTGAAGGAGGGAGAGTTTCACAGCTTTGTTTAACAGGAAGATGGTAACCATGGTGGAAAAGCACGGAGCTAACCTGAACTCGTGGTTCTACCACTCTCCAGGTGTAAGACCCTAGTTAAGCAAGCCGTTTAACTCTTCTGAACCTCGGATTTTTCACCTGTAAAATAATGATAATCCTGCTTTTCTTTCTTCCTTTGTTTACTATTTACAGAGAACCTACTATGTATCAGGTGTTTTCCTGGACACTGGTGATATTCCAATGACCAAAACAGACCAAACTCTGAATTGTTGTAAAGATTAAATGAGAAAATGCATATAAAACATTTGGTACCATGCCTGGTCCATTGTTTGTGCTTATTAGATGGTCGATGTTTTTTTTTTTTTTTTGAGGAAGATCGGCCCTGAGCTAACGTCTGCCACTCCTCCTCTTTTTGCTGAGGAAGACTGGCCCTGAGCTAACATCTGTGCCCATCTTCCTCCACTCTATATGGGATGCCGCCACAGCATGGCTTGCCAAGCGGTGAGTTGGTGCGCGCCAGGGATCCGAACCGGCGAACCCCGGGCCGCCGCAGCGGAGCGCAAGAACTTAACCGCTTGCACCACCGGGCCAGCCCCAGATGGTCGATGTTTTGATTATTATTTTAAAAATTAATCAAGGAACACTTTCCTAATGCTGCTCCGCATGCTGGGAGCTCCAAGGGAACAGCAGGCAGCATGTTTCCCTCTGTCCCAGCATCCCCGTTTGCCTATCCTACCAACTCAGAAACCTGAGAGACCTCTTCATTCCTCTCTCTTCCTCATGCGGTGGCCGGTCAGTCACCAAGGTCTGCCCTTCCTGTCTTGTGAATATCTCAAATGTATCTGCTCAGCTCCAGCCCCCATTTGCTGACATAGTTTGGGGCTCTTAATCTCATGCCTGTCTGACAGACATTGTTAATTGTTTACCCAAAATATACATTCCCTCCTTCTTCCACACTAAAAGCATCATGGTTTTGTTTGCACCTGTAATGTGCATAATCTTAGGCTCAATACTCACTTTTCCAGCCTCTTTTGCCCTTAGGAGTGACAGTTCTGACCAAGGAGATGGAAGCAAAAGTCTCCTGGAAGTAAAAGGGATAGCTATAGAGCCTTATACCTGTCCTGAATTTTTCCTTCTTTGAACATGGACATGATGTCTGGCGCTGTGGCAGCATCTTGGAACTGTGAAGTGACAACCATGAGGATGAAAGTGAATATGATGGAGCAGAAAGACAGGAAATAAAGTCTGGATCCTTGGTGAAATAGCTGTCAACACCAGTAACTGCTGACCTCTGAATTTCTTTTAAGAAGAATAAACCCCTCTTTTGTGTAAGCCACTATTATTTGGGTTTTCTGTTATTTACAGCTGAATGGATTTCAAAATGGTCTACCTGTTTTATTATAACAGCCTCCCAACTTGCCTCCTCCAGGTTTAGCCCTCTAATTCATCCTCTGCAGAGCAGCCACAGGTATTTTTTTTTTTTTGTGTGAGAAAGATTAGCCCTGAGCTAACATCCGTTGCCAATTCTCCACTTTTTTTGCTGAGAAAGATTGGCCCTGGGCTAACATCCGTGCCCATCTTCCTCTACATCATATGGGACGCTGCCACAGCATGGCTTGACAAGCAATGCGTCCGTCCGCGCCTGGGATCCAAAGATGCCAACCCCGGCCCTCAAAAGGGGAGCAGGCGAACTTAACCGCTACGCCACCAGGCTAGCCCCCACAGGTATGTTTTGAAATATACAAATCTGATCACTCCTGTGCTGAAAACTTTTCAAAGGTTTCCCAGCACCTGCAGTAGTCCCTGGGCACGATGTTATTTTCTGACTAAACAAGGGTTTTCAGAGAGCATTTCGGCACCTTGATCAGTTTTTTTTTCCTGATGACTATTGAGAGATTAATCCCTCATTCAACTCATGTGATACTGGTGTTATTGCAATCGTATTTTAAATAAAAGTATTAAATTTAACTTTACCTGAATTTAAAGAAAAAAAAGAAACTGAAGTGAAAGTGAGGTAATTGCCGATTTTCAAATAATTTTTCTTCACCCAAGGGATATTATTTCTTCACACATCACTCTAAGGGAATTACTAAGGAGATATGACAGCTAAATGCAATGTGGGATCCTGGATTTGATTCTGAACCGGAAAACGGACATCAGTGGGAAAATTGGCAATACTTTAATAAAGTCTGTAGTTTTGTTAATAGTGTTAATTATACCAGTGTTGATTTCCTGGTTTTGATAATTGTACTACGGCATGTAAAATGTTAACATTAGGGGAAACTGATGAAGGACACATCAAATTCTCTGTATTATTTTTTCTACTTTTCTGTAATTCTAAAATTATTTCAAAATAAAAGTTTTTAAAAACCACTTTCAAGTTAAAAACTTTATGAAATACAAGAGATTAGAGTAGTTTTAAATTATGTTTTTATTCTAGACAGTATGGAATCACTCCGTTTGAAACCTGATGGCATCAGCACCCTTATAATTCTTGTCATTTTCTCTTCTCCAACTTGCCAATTTTTGTTAATTATTTTGATATTGTCAACATTTAGAACACTGACATCTTTTTTGGCAGTCATAATGCTTACTGGAGCTGTTTAATCTTAACTACGTACTTAAATAATTCAGTGCTCACTGCTAGTCGTTTTGTTTCCTGAATTCTTTACTTTGATTTATCTCTTTATTGACTGGATTTCATAAATATGTACTTTTTTCAAGAATGCTTCATGTTCCTGTGCTTCCTGGGCTTGTGCACACTTGAAAATGTCTGTGTGTTGCCGTTACATTTATACAAGTGAAAACTTGATTGGCTATAAAATTCTGGAGTTTGGGTTCAGAACTTTGCGAACAATTGTTCTACCATTTTCTGTCATTGACAGTTTTTTAAAACAAATGTACATACAGTGGCATTGACTTTTTGATATACTGTTTTGTGAAGTTTAATACATGTGCTTTTCATATAACAACAACCAGAATTAGAATACAAAACAGTTTTATCATCCCCCCAAATTTCCTCATACTGCTCTTTTATAGACAAACCTCCCCACAACCATTAACCCCTCGCAACCACTGATCTATTCTTTTTCTCTATAATTTTGCCATATACATGTCATATAAATGGAATTATACAGTATGTAACTTTTTTTTTTTTTTTTTTTTGGTGAGGAAGCTTAGCCCTGAGCTAACTTCTGTTGCTAATGCTCCTCTTTCTGCTGAGGAAGACTGGCCCTGGGCTAACATCCGTGCCCATCTTCCTCTACTTTATATGCAGGACGCCACCACAGCATGGCTTGATAAGCAGTGCATAGGTCTGTGCCCAGGATCCGATCCCGCGAACCCTGGGCCACTGAAGTGGAGCACGTGAACTTAACCACTACGTGACAAGGCCAGCCCCGAGTAACCTTTTGATACTGACTTTTTCCACTCAGCGTAATGCCTCTGAAATACATCCATTTTCTTATGTGTATCAGCAGTTCATTCTTTTTTATTGCTTAGTAGTATTATATTATATTGATGATCCACAATTTGCTTATCATTTACTGAAGGACAGAGTGGTTGTACCATTTCCCTTCCCACCAGCAATGTATGGGAGTTCCAGTTGCTCTGCATCCTTATTAGCATTTGGTATTACTGGTTTTTTTTTTCTTAATTGTAGCCATTCTAATAGGTGTATCATGGTATCTCAACATGGTTTTAATTTGCATTTCTGTAAGAGCTAATGATGTCGAGCATCTTTTCATGCGCTTATTTGCTACTCTTCTTCTATATATCTATATATCTATCTATATAGATATATCTATAAGATATATCTATACATCTTCTATATATCTTCTTTGGTAAAGTGGCAGTTCAAATTTTTGGCCTATTTTTTGTCGTCTTGTTGAATTTTGAGAGGTCTTTATGTATTCTGAATACAAGTCCTTTGCAAAATATGTGATTTGCAAATATTTTCTCCCCATGTGTAGCTTGTTTTTTCATTCTTAGCAGAGCGAACATTTTAAATTTTGATGAAGTCCAATTTATCAATAATTTTTGATGGATCCTGCTTTTGGTGTCATATCGGTGAACTCTTTGCCTAACTAAAGGTCATGAAGATTTCTCTATGTTTTCTTTTAAAAGTTTTATGTTTTACATTCTACCTGTGATGATTTTGAGCTAATTTGTGTATAACATGTGAGGTATAAGTTGAGGTTCATTTTTTTTTTTTTTGCATATGGATGCCCAATTGTTCCAATACCATTTGTTGGAAAGACTATCTTTTCTCCATTGAATTGCTTTCACAACTTTGTTGAAAAGCAGTTGACCATATTTATGTGGGTCCATTTCTCTACTCTCTTTTCTGTTCCATTGATCTATGTGTCTGTCCTTTTGTTAATACCTTACTGTCTTTATTACTGTAGCTTTACAATAAATATTAAACTTGATAGTATGAGTCCTCCGACATTGTTTCTTCATCAAAATTGTTTTGGCTATTCTAGCTCCTTTGTTTATCCATATAAATTTTAGAATCACCTTATCTACATCTACAGAAAAATGCTTGCTGCAATTTTGATTAGAACTGAATTAGTTTGGGGATAATTGATATTTTAACTACGTTATCTTTCAATCAGTGAGCATGCTATGTCTTTCCATTTATTTAGGTCTTTTTTAATCAGTGTTTTGGAGTTTTCAGCATACAGATCCCATACATGTTTTGTTAGGTTTATATCTAAATATTTTACTTTTTTAGGACTTATTGTAAGTGGTACTGTCTTTAAAACTTCAGTTTCTAATTGTTCATTGATAGTATATAGAAATATATTTAATTTTTACATGTTGACCTTATATCTTGTGACCTTGCCAAACTCACATATTAGTTCTAGACGGTTTTTCTTTTTTTGGGTTCCTTGGAATTTTGTAGATAGACAATCATATTGTCTGTGAATAGGGACAGTTTTATTTATTCCTTTCCAATCTGTATGCCTTTTATTACTTTTACTTGCCTTTTTGCGGTGGCTAGGACTTAAGGTACAATGCTGAATAGGAGTAGTGAGCGGATAGCCTTGCCTTGTTCCCAGTCTTAGGGAAAGCATTTAATCTTTCATTGTAAGTATGACGTTAGATGCAGGGTTTTTGTAGATGCCGTTTATCAGGTTAAGGAAGCTCCCTTCTAATCCTACTTTGCTGAGAGCCTTAAAAAAATCTTGAGTGGATATTGAGTGTGGTTTAAGTGCTTTTTCTGCATTAGTTAATATGATCATGAGGTTTTCTTCTTTACTGCGTTAATATGGTGGATTACGTTGATTTCCAAGTGTTGAACCAGCATTTATCCCAAGATAAACCTCACTCGGTCAAGATACATTGTATGTGCGTGTGTGTGTGTGTGTATACATATATATTATATGTTTATACATACATGTATATGATTTGCTAATATTTTGTTGAAACCATATGGGCCTGGAGTTACATTGTTCAGAATGTTTTTAACTACTTATTTGATTTCTTGGACAAGAATATTAAGGTCATCTTTTTCTTCTTGAGTGAGTTTTGGTCGTTTGTGGCTTTCAAGAAATTGGTCCGTTTCAACTAAGTTGTCAAATTTAAGTGCGTAGAGTTGTTCATAGTATTTTCTTATTATTCACTTATGTCTGTGGGGTCTGTAATGATGTTCTCTATTGTACTCTAGATATTGGTAATTTATATCTTCTGTCTTTTTTTCTTTGCTAGTCTGGATAGAGGCTTATCAATTTTATTGATATTTTCACATAAGCAGCTTTTGGTTTGACTGATTTTTTTCTATTATTCCTCTGTTTTCAATTTCATTACTTTCTGGCCTTTATTATTATATCTATCTTTATTATTTTTATTAGTCTTTATTTTTATATCTATCTTTCTTATTTCCTTTTGATTATTTTGGGTTTATTTTGCTCCTTTTTTTTCTAGTTTCTTTAGGTGGAATCTTAGATTATTGATTTGAAACCTTTCTTCTTTTCACATACACACATTTAATGATATATATTTTCCCACTAAATACCGCTTTAGCTATATTCCACTAATTTTGAAATATATTTTCATTTTCCTTCAGTTCAAAATTTTGTAATTTCTCTTTAGCCTTCCTCTTTAACCTGTGGATTATTTAAGTTTTTTTAAAAATATTTTTAAGCATCTGGGGGATTTTTCAGATAACATTTTGTTACTTAAATACATACACATTTAAGAATGTTGTCTTTTTTGTGACTTGACTCTTTTATCATTATTTAGTGCCCTCTTTATCACTGGTAATTTTCTTTTTTCTGAGGTGTACTGTATCTGATATTAATAGAGCCACTCCAGTTTTCTTTTTATTAGTATTTGCATGGTATATTATTTTTCATCCTTTTACTTTTAACCCACCTATGTCATTAATTTAAAATGAGATTCTTGTAGACAGCTTATAGTTGAGTCTTTTTTTGTGTGTGAGGAAAATCAGCCCTGAGCTAACATCTGTTGCCAATTTTCCTCTTTTTGCTGAAGAAGACTGGCCCTGGGCTAACATCCATGCCCATCTTCCTCTACTTTATATGGGACACCGCCACAGCATGGCTTGACAAGTGGTGCGTCGGTGCATGCCCGGGATCCGAACCTGTGAACCCCGGGCCGCCGAAGCGAGGCACGCAGACTTAACCGCTGTGCCACCGGACCGGCCCCAGCTGAATCGTTTTTTAACCCAATTCTGACAATCTCTATCTTTTAACTGGTATGTTTAGACTATTTTCATTTAATGTAATTATTGATAAGTTTGAATTTAGGTCTCCTATTTTATTTTTGACTTCTGTTTTTCTGTGCTTTGTTTTCCCTTTCCTGACTTCTTTTGGATTTTTTTGAATATTTTTTAGTATTCTATTTAAATATTTTTATTTTACTAGATCTCTTTGTATAAAGTTTTTAGTGGTTGCTGTAGGGATTACAATATACACACTTGACTTTCAATGGTTTACTAGAATCAAGAGGATGTGGTGATTAATTCAATGTGCGGGTGGGAAAAAGGAAGGAGTTAGGTATGACACTGAAGTTTCTAGATCAGGTAACTGGGTATAAGGTGATGTCATTCACTACCAGGGTGAATCTAAATGGAGGAGCAGATCTAGGGGAAATGGGTTTGTTTGGAACATGTAGAATTTGGGATTCTTGTGGAACATTCAAGTGGAGATGTCAGAAAGCAACTTATCACATGAGTCTGAAGTTGAGAGAAGAGTCCTGGGCTTCAGGATAGATTTGAAGTCTTCAGTTGCAGTTTGCATCTGTTGTTTTTGACACCCAACATTTGTTTGCCTCTGGCAACCCATCCCCAACTCTGGGCCACAGGAGAGGGACTAACCCACTGTCAACTCTAGAAGTGTGCCTTGAGTGGACTCAACTAATTATCATATCCCATTCCTCCTGGCCAGAAGGATTGGTTCAGCGTTAGGCTTGTAAATGACTTTGACCAATGAAAATGAGGTCCAATACTTCCATCGCATTATCTTGGGGAGACACACTTTGTTTCTAATTGGAGTTAATCTGATAGAAAGTAAGATCTGAAGATGCTGCTGCCATCTTGCTTCCCTGAAGGAAGAGCCATCTGAAAACAGATCAGCAAAAAATAAAGCAGAGCTGAGGGATGCTGGGAATGAGTAGGTGCAGGGGATATTGTTTGAGCCCCTGGTCAATCTGTACTCAGTTTCTGGACTTTTCAATCATGTGAGCTAATACTTTACATATTTCCTAAATTATATTTTATCAGGCTTTCTATGCTTTTTGACTGAAAGAGTTCTGACTGATACATAAGCACCTAGTGGGTATGGAAGCCATGGTGGTGAATGAGAGTGTGGAATAAGAGTGTGTCGAGAGAGAGAAGAAAAGAGGGAGCCCCTTTTAAGGGGTAGGTAAAGGAAAAGGAGCCCATGAAGGAGCAGGAGAGGAGTGCTCAGAGAGACAGAAGGAGAGTTCTTTGACTTGGAAGCCCTAGAAAGGGAACGAGTCAAGAAATAGAGAGTAATTATCAGTGTAAAATACTTTTGGGGGATCAGTCAAGATAAGGACTGAGAAGCGTCCTTTGGATCTGTCAACAAGGATGCTGTTGACAAAACAGTTGTGGTTACCAAGCTAGAAGGATCCTCTGAAGTCATTACTCTACCTCTTCTGCAGATGAGGAAATTGAGACAAAGAGATACTTAGATTTTTTTTTTTTTTAGTACATACGAGATTACAATAAACAAAGACTGAGACTCTAAAGGTCCTTTAAGGTCACCTGATCCAATTACTTATCCAATACTTGAGTCTCTTATAGAACGTCTCTCTGAAGCCTGTGCTGAAATGCAACTACTGAGAAAGAAATAATGATGTACTTCCAAGGTCTGATGAGAACCCCTGGTTCTGACTTCCTGTTTACACCACAGAGTAGGCACATGCCAGGAGATTGTATGCATCCTGAGTTGATCCCTGGGAAAGCTGGTTGGATTTGCGGAACTCAGAAGATTAAGTCAGATGTTGAGTTTTAAGGAGACTTTTGGCTGAAATGGAACCCTGTCCTCATGACTCCATCCACTCCCTAAGTAAAGCCAAATCCTTAGGGAATTCCAGGCCCAGGATATTCTGGGAGCAGCATAACATTTCCATGTGCCTGTTCATAGGCACCGCAAACTCAATATACCAAAAGTTGAACTCATCACCTTCTTCTACTAAAACCTGCTTATACTCGAGATTCTGACTCACCTTACATCCAGGTGCTCAGGACAGAACCCTGAGGTCTCCTTGACTCTTCTCTCTCCTCCACTCCCCATTCTCATGAATCACCATTATTCCTCCCAGGTATCTCTGGGACTTGTCAACTTCTCCTTGTTCCACCATCACATCCAAGTAGAGGCCACCATTAACCGCTACCTGGACAATGATCGGTCTCCCAACTGGTTTTCTACTTCTAGAGTCTTTCCATATAGTCTGCTCTCCAAACTGGAGCCTTATCAGGCTATGCTCAACACCCTTCAGTTGACTTTCCATTGCCCTCAGGAAAAGTACAGGATTCCCTAACATGACTTAGAATTTGTCCTTAATCCTGGGGCTTCTGCATGCTTGTTAGCCTCATCTTGTGCCTCCCTTTCTCACGCTCATGTCTTACACCTCCTTGAAGAAGCCATTCGATTTTTCTCTTTTAGTCCTTTTCACTACACGCCATTCCCATTCTTGGAAATATTTTGCATCACTTCCTTCTTCTCTTCAATAATACCTATGAGTTCTTTCTTTGGATATCATCTCATCAAGAAAGCCTTCCATAACTGCTCCCACCACAGGCAGGATTGGCACAGTCCCTGTTCTCTCACCAGCCCTGGGGACTCCTCTATTACAGAACTTTTATTATTCTCTTGTTATCTGATTTAGAATATTTCTCCTCTTGTTGACTCTATGGTCCATGAGAACAGGGAACATATCTGACCTCTTTATCACTGTATTCTTATTGCCTGGCCCAGTGCTTAGCACACAGTGTGTGTTAAGTGTATACAATTCTATGGTCTAATTATTTGTTTAATGCTTATGGTGTTGTTGACACCACTTGGTTGGAAAGAAGCTGAGCTCAGATGAGTTAATGTTGAACATTCTTACTGCACCTTACAGAATCCAGCTGGATGTCCCCTACAGTCTCCTCTCCTGTCTCCTGTCTCCTCTCCTGGCTAGATATGACACCTGAGATGGAGACCATTAAGGCCTCTTCAAGACACCAACCCTCAAATGTCTACCCAGGAATGATTATTTTCAACATTGGAAACTTCTCCCCTGAACACTAGTAAGCCTCATGATGACATCAAAGCCAATCAGAGCTTCTGATTAGAATGAGCTAATTACTATTAGTAAATGTGATTTGAGCCCAAATCTAGAGCCTTGAAGATCCAATCACCCATTCACTCATTTATTCAACAAATATTTATTTATTTTATTTTATTTATTTATTTTTTATGAGGAAGATCAGCCCTGAGCTAACATCCATGCCAATCCTCCTCTTTTTGCTGAGGAAGACTGGCCCTGGGCTAACATCTGTGCCTATCTTCCTCCACTTTATAGGGGACACCGCCACAGCATGGCCTGACAAGTGGTGCGTCGGTGTGTGCCCGGGATCCGAACCTGGGCCCCCAGCAGCGGAGCACACGCACTTAACCGCTATGCCATGGGGCCAGCCCCTATTCAGCAAATATTTATTGAGCCCCTACTCTATGCTGGTTCCTATGCCAGATGTGAGGGCACAAGACAGACAGTGTCCCTGTCCATCAGTTAACATGATGGTGGTCAGGTTGAGCATGGGAAATGGATGGCTATTAATTAAATAATTACCTGGTGATTGTGATTAGTGCTTGAAGGAAAGTATTGGGTGCTCTGACAGCATATAAAGAGGGGAACCGATGTAGGTCCCAAGAATCAGGGAGGGTTTCCCTGAAGCAGTGACCTAAGGTATACATGTGTTTTTGTCATGCAATGAAGTGAGCAAAGAGTGTTCCAGGCAGAGGAAACAGCAGAGCAAAGGGGCTTAGAAGATGGGAAGAACAATGATGCCTTTTAGTTGCTTAAAGAAGGCAACTGGCAAGGCACTTTTGAGAAGAGAGATGGGCAAAATGGGGCTGGAGAAGAAATCAGGTCCAGACCATGCAGGTCCTTGTAGACCATGGTAAGGATTTACAGATTTTTGTCTAAGAATAATGAAAAGCTCTGACACTGGACTGTTCAATCTTCTGAGGAAACAGGAGTAGCTTGTGTCAAGTACTCGGCAGGCATTTAATTGTTATAACATCCATGCATGGTAGGTGTAGTGGTTCTAAAAATTGGTTGCAAATTGACACTCCTCTCATTTAGAGGTAGGATCTATGTCCCCTCTCCTTAATCTGGGTGGGTTTGTGATGGCTTTGACCAATAGAGTACAAAGGAAGTGACACTGTGTGATTTCCAAGAAATTACTAGGGCATAAAAGGTCATGCAACTTCAGCCTGTTCACTGGAACTCTAACTCCTGGAGTCCTGAGCTACCACCCTGAGGCTACCACGTTGGACAGGCCACAGGTCAGTGCTCCAGTCATTGTTCCAGACGAACCCAGCTTGTGAGTCACTCCAGCCCAGGATTATGTGAGTGAAGGAACCTTCAGGTTATTTCAACCTCCTGCTATTTGGGTTTTCCCATTTGAGGCTCCAGACTTCATGTAGCAGAGACAAGCCATACCTGCTATGTCCTGTCTGAATTCCAGACCTAAGAATCTGTGAGCATAATAAAATGGTTGTTTTGTTATGCCACAAAGTGTTAAGGTGGTTTCTTATGCAGGAATAGATATTTGGAGGAGTAAGTATTGTTGTTATTTTTTTAAAGATGAGGAAATCAGGTTTCAGAAAGGTTAAGGAACTTGATCCATGTCCCACAGGTAGTCAATGGCAGAGACAAGAGCTGAACCCAGGTCCGGCTGATTGCTGAGCTCACTCTCTTGCAATTACCCTAGATGCCTCCTACCGAGTCAGGCTCCTTGACAAAATCTCCCAAGTCCCCCACACTGTTCTTCAATCTGGAGACCCTCCTTGGCCAATCTAGATTTCAATGACAAAGATGTGGTTAGAGAAACAGCGTTTATGAAACATTTGATTCACATTCTGTTCAAATATTTGAAAGACATTCACTCTGCAATCAGTTCTTTCCTGATTTTATTTTGCCCTCCACACCCCCAGGCAGGAGCCAGACACTTCTACCAAGCCTGACAGATCTGTTCCTCCTCTCCCCACACTGACCCCAGTGCACAAATACCCACAGGCCTCCATTAAATCCCAATCGGGCTTGGAGAGAGCTGATTCAGCCCCGCTCCCCTGCCTCCTGGGAAGAGTTAAGGATGAGCAAATCACTTATTGGAGTAATTCTGAGAGCTGAGGCAGAGCCATGGCTGGAAGCCACCCACTAACTAGAAACCCAAGACATCAATCAACCAAACTGATTTTTCCACTGCTGCAGCCATTTAAACAGTTATCTTTGCTCAGGGCTTTGTCCAAAGTTACTCAACCAGTGGGTTCCTGGGCGATAAGTCACCGCAGCCTCACTCCACTGCCTCTGTGTCCTGGGGCTGCCTCTTTACTCACTTCTCGAGAGGGATTGAAGTTCATTTGTTGCACTGTAAAAAGAAGAGAGCCAGCACTGCTTGCGCACAGTTCTGGCAATAGCAGGAAGATGAAAAAGGAGCCCGAGGTCTGTTGGGATATCAATATACTTCTCATTTGACACCCTGCAGAGGCAGGGGGAAGACTTTTTAAATTCATTTCATATCAGTCCCTGCTTGTCCCCTTGCCCAACCGCAACAGATGCATGATCCAGCTTGGAGAGGGGGTGCCTTACAAGCAAGGTCCAAGGGGAGGGCAGCCCTTAGCCATACAAACCTCCTTTCCTCATTTTACGTATAGGGAAAGTGAGGCCAGAAAGAAAAACATGATTTACTCAAGGTAATAATTTACTAAGTCTATGTTAAGGTTAAAACAAGTCTCTCTATGGCTAGCACTTTTCTAGATCCCAAGAGTGCCCAACACATAGTAAGTGGCTCTGATTGGCAGAATGGCATGAAATCAGGGGATCCTGGATTCAAATCCAAGCTCTGCCATTTAATAGCTGTCATGAGAAGGCAGTTCTCTGAGCCTCAGATTTCACATCTGTAAAATCAGGGTAAAAAGAAAGGACTAAAATAGGGTTTTGTAAGAATTCCTTCATCCATACATCCATTCAAAAGCTACTGAGTATCTACTATGTGCCAGGCAGTGCGCTGGGTACTTGGAATATACCAATGCATAAGATATCGCAGAACCTGTTCTCCTTAGAGGTGGCAGTCTAGTGAGAAAAGTAGGTGACATATGTGAACACATAGCAGAAATTCAACAATTGTCGGAAAGGAAAACATTTTCCTTTGATTCTCCCCACTTTTCAAGTATCAGGAGGCATGGGGTCTTGTTCAGGCTGTATCGGTTTAGGAATGTTGATGATTTGAAGAGATTAAGTTATTTGAAGGTCAGGACATATAAATCTTTGTATTTTCCAGTGTGCCAGGCCCCAGGATGTGCTCAGTAAATATTTATTTGGCTGCATGGATGCCACAAGTTCTGGCTCCTTCTGCCTTCCCAGCTGCCAGCCGACTGCTGTCCGTGGTGCTGAAAAGCACATTTCTGCTACTCGGCATGAGGCAGCGCAGGTGCTGAGGCAGAAAATGGAGCCCAGGGGAAGTGAGCAGGGAGAAAATGAGCCGACTTTTCACTGCTATTAGTGACATCTTCATTTTGCCTATCTTGGAATCCAAAACTGATATTTCTTTTTTCCAGCAGTCCCCACTTGGCATTTCTTGCTAGCTGAAACACTGGGCAGATAGGTGTTCTTCTTAATAACCACACAGGGTGGTAATCTCTACAATGGGGGAGGTACCGGGAGCCCATAGCCCTATAAGGCCCTATTTGACATTGTTCTTCAAAATTTATGGACGCTTTTCTCAGCCTCTTCCTGGGCAAGGAAAAGGCAGCAGTCAGAGATGCCTCCTTCAGCTGATTTCATCCATGTCTGTCACCCAAGAATGTGCACAGTGCTGAGTCAGAACTGGCTACAGGGAAACCATAGAGAGGTAGGCCTTGAGATTAACAGGCTGGGTGAGTGTTCTAACTGGCTATGGATTCATTTTGACCTGTATTTCATGTGATAATATGTTTGTTCATTCATTCACTCTGTAAATATTTATTGAGTACCTACCGTGACTCAGCACTGTTATAGGAGCTCCAGATACAGTCAAGTATAAGAAAAGCAAGGTCTCTGGCTTCCTGGAATTTATATTCCAGTGGGGCAGACAAGCAATAAACGAATATACAAGTGAATGTGTAGTATAATTCCAGGTAAGAGGATCGACAATGATAGGGAATGCTCTTTTAGGTAAGATGATCACAGGAGGCCTCTTTGAGGAGGTCACATTTGAGCATAGATGTAAATTAATTGAAAGAATAATACATGTGAATATTGAAGAAGGGCAGTGTTCCAGGCAGAGAGAATAAGAGCAAAAGTTCTGATGTGGGAACAAGGTTGCATGGCCAAGGAAGAGCAAAGAGGCATGAGTGGAGTGTGAGTGGAGCAGACTTGTCAAAGAGGACATTAGAAAGTGTTGGATAAATACACGGAAACCAGACCCTGTGTCTTGAGGAGGACAAAGCAAGATGCTCAGAATAGAAGAAACACAAAATGACAGTTACTGCTGCACCTGCCATGGATAAACCACAACATTGGATGCCATCAGAGACACAAGGACAATTAGAGCTCCTGTATCTGTAGATCTCACCATATCTAAAGATCTGATAAATGGAAGCCAGTGGGGATTAGCAATGTACTATTTATCCAGCAACATTTTTTGAGTACCTAGCCTGTATCCAAAGACCATTGTCTAACGCAAGTCTCAGGTCTAGGAGCTGAGGAAAAGAGAGAATGAGTCACTGGATAGAACCAGAATGTCTAAAGGCATGTAAGACGCTCCAGACAGCAGAAACTGAGGCAAAGCCACTTCCCCTTGATCCTTATCTGCTCTCCAATAGGGCCTCTTGAGAGATAGGAACAACAGTGGTCCAGAGTGGGCTATGCTTTAGAAGCAGGTGCTTTAGAAGCCCTTGCCAATGAAGCTCAGTCCCGGAGTAAAGCAGTGTGGGCTACTTCCTGTGAGACGGCAGAGGAAAAGGAACTCACATTCTAGGCATCTTTGCTAAGAATGTCATTTAGCTTTCACACCAGCTCCATGAGGTGGTTACAGTTTCCTTATCATCCCTGTAAAGAGACTCCCAAGTCCCTGAACAAAATCTTGCCAAACAAGGAGAAGAGTCCTTCTCTCCCTCACTGGTCCTAGGTTGTAAAGGAATTTGATACATCCTGCCTTCTTGCTACAGGATCCTCAGCATCTTTGAGATGTTGGCAGAGTAATGTTTATTCATTTTACAGTTGAGAAACTGAAGCTTGGAAAGTTTAAGCGACTTGCCCAGGGTCACAGAGTGCTTAAGAGATGAAATAGAACTCAGTCCCAAATCTGTCTGATCCCAAAATCATTTGCAGTCCTAATTTTTTCTTAGATCTCAAGCATGGAGTTTGTGATTGGCTTTTAAAAAAAAATGACCAATCTCCTGGATATGCAGAGCCAACTTTGATAATGGTAGCACCTGACATCTCTGCTCCTTCCATGGCACAGTCTCATTCTTAATCTCTCTTAAGCTTCCCAACAATGTTGGCAGGTAATGGTGACGAGAATAATAATAGCTAGTATTCATCGAGCACTGAGTATATAGTAGACACTGTCCTCAGCATTTTACATATATTAATTTCATACTTGTAACAATCCTATGAAGTCAGTGCCATTATTATTCCCATTTCAAAGATAAGAAAATTGAAGCCCAGAGAGATTAAGTAACTTGCCAAAGATCACACAGCTAGTCAGGGGCAGAGCCAGGCAGTCTGGCTCCAGAGCCATTGCTCTTCATCACTGTACCATGTTGATAAAGCAGCTGTTACTCAGAGAGGTAAGCAACTTGTGTAGTTATACGTAGTCCAGAAATGATGGCTTAGACTCAAACCGGGGATCGAACCCCAGGATATTTCCTCTGCCCTACACTGCCTTTCTCGGTGCAACAGCAGAAGGCGAGAACCTGTTCTGTGACACCTCCATACAGGCACAGAGTGATTTAACGCTGCCACGGAGCCCCGTGGGGATTTCATTTAAATGATGCTCTGCACTGTGCAGTTGTCTAATATTCCCTCCCACTTACTTTTCTCAAATGTGGAAACCATGTCGCTCCGTGCACCCTCCCCAGCACGTAAATGCTTCACCAAGGAAGCTGAACCTTTCTGTAGGATTTGGGGTATTGAGAAAGCTCCCTCCTTAAGTGCCATTATTCCAGGAGCTTGTAAGGATGACTCAGAGAGAAGGAAGCTATAACAGAAAATTAATTATTTTATCAGAGATGGGACTGAGGCTGATGACTCAGAATTAGCCCTTCCATGAGGGCTACAAGGAGTCCTGAGTTGTCACTGACCGGTTATCCAAAGGGAAGTCAGGAACAGGGCTCCCCAGCTTCTATTCCTGCAACTTTTAATCTTCTGAATGTGTCACAGAACTGGGAGAGGGTGAGATGTGCATGTTGGAAGGTGTGTTTGCATGTGTGCTTCTGCTGTATGTGTGTGTGTGTGTGTGTGTGTCTGGGTGTGGTTGTGTTTCTGTGAGTTTGTGTGTGAGTCTGGAAATGCTGCTGAGGGTCTGTATACTTGAGTATGCGTGTGTGTTTGTTCATATCCGTGTGTGTGTATCAGTGTGTGTTTGATTTGACTCTGTGTGTGTGGGCCTGAGGGTGCTTGTGGGTTGGGTCTCTGGGTGTATATTTCCAAGGACTTCTAAGACGTTTAGTTAGAAATCAACAAGTGTGGGCAGGCTAGGGTGATGGAAGCAGTTACAGGGCAGGTCTTTTGATGCTGCTGGGATGTAGGAGAAGAAAAAGAAATGCAGGTTAAACTGCTATAAAACCTTTAAAAATTTTTTATCTTGAACTGGGGGAGATTAGGTACTCTTAATAATAATAGCAGTTTATAAATTAACAATAATATTGTAGAACTAGTCATACTTATTCCCATTTAGAGAGTACTACTGTATGCCCTTTTATATACATTGGCTGCATTCTCATCACAACTCTGTGCTACAGTTATGTCCATTTCACAGAGGAGGCACCTGGGGCTCAGAGAGGCAAAGTAACTTGCAAAAGGTCACACAGCTAAGAGGAGAGGAGCCAGGAAGAGAACTCAGGTCTATCTGACTCCAGAGGATGAACTTTTCCCACCACTCCAGACTGCTGTCCTTCCCCTGCACCAGCCACCACCCCCAGCTCCAGCCAAGCCCCAGCCCTGGCAAGGTGAGCCCCAGAATGTGAAGAAGAGGGCAGGCTCCGGGTGGCAAGCAGAACAGAGTGATCCAAGCAGAACAACTAAGTTCTAGGCCCAGCTGGTCATGCAGTGGTTGTGTGGCCTGAGGTCAGAAATGCCTCCTCTCTGGATCTCAGTTTCCTCATCATTAAAATGACAATTGCATTCACTGGTCTGGCAGGTTCCTCCCACTCTGACTGTGTGGGCCACAGGTCAGGGGCTTTGTGGGTGGCCCCCTGACCACTGCAGAGAGTTGACCTGAAAAAAGGACTCAGTGCAGGGGCAGAATAGGAAACACAAGGTATGTGTCCACTGGCCTAGGACACTCTTTTCTTCTCTGCCCATATACAGTGGATATGCCTGCTTGGCCCTCAGCACCCATTCCCACCTCTTGCCCCCACTTCTCCTTTGCATGCCTTCCTGGACTGCAGAGATGAAAACTATTTTTCCCCGACTCCCTTGCAGCTAGGGTTCTGGATGCAAATTAAGTTATGCAGATTAGCTGGACTCGTGTGAGGTTCAGATGATGGAAATGAGATGGAGGCCATCCTCCTGCTGCTTTGGCTGTTTCCTCTAGCAAGAGCAGTCATGGCAGTGTGGGGTTTCTGCAGCAGCATTTCAGAGACCAGTGACCCCCATGGGTGCTGGGAGGCTGTTGTGAGGGCAGTGTGGAGGTTCCCTGGTCCCAGCTACCAGATTCCTGGATCAAAATGTCACGGTAAGTTCTTGAGGTCACTACTTGTAGGGATGGCCTCCTGTTTGCCTGCTTTCTGACTGTGTGGCTGGTGGTCATGCAGTGTTCTGGGAGTCATTCCCAGAGGCCCAGTCTACTCCTCCAGTAGACCTTCCCACAACACCTTTTTAAATTTCCTAATTTCCTACATTAAATCTCTTTTTGCTAATAAAAGTCTGGGATGGTTTCTTTCCGTTGCACTGAACCTTGACTGATCACCATGGTGCACTCCTACTCAGCCTTCAAAACCAAGACAGCCTCCAAGGATGACTTCCTTCATCAGCCAGGTTGACTTGGGTACCTCTCCTTTGTGATTCCACAGTTGCCCATATCTCACACTTTTCCACATGGTACTGAAATTTTTAACTCTTTGCTTTCTATCACCCCCACCAGACTGCGATTCCCAGAGGGTGGGGACGGGGTCTTCTCAGCCGTGCATCTAAGTGTTAGCAGAGAACCTGGCCTCTGGCAGGTACTCTGGGAGCATTTTGTGGAATGAATGCAGAAAAGGTAGCAACTTGTCAGTTCAATAGGATTTAGGAAAAACTGTAAGATGCACAGATGGAGAAAAAAGCAATTTAATCTCCCCCTTTGGCAAAAAGAAACTCACTTCTTATTAAGAGCTATTATTAGGAGCGATGTACCTCATGGAGCTCATGGGATGAGGAGCAGTTCTCAGATCAAGGGTCTCATTTCAGATCAAATATCCAAGATCCCTCAATGCATCTGTGGCCCAGGCTGCTCCTGAGGAATTTAAGGACTGGTAGCTTTTGAGAGACAGTGTGATGACTAAAAAGAGCCCTGGCTTTCCAGGCAGAGAGACTGGGGTTTATATCTCGGCTCTACCACTTACTGGCTGTGTGACCTCAGGTCAGTGACTTGCACTGCTCTGAGCTCAGTTTCCTCATCTGCAAAGTCGAGTTAACGATATTTACATCATAAGATTGTTGCGAGGGGTAAATGAGGAGGGTAAGGAGAAGTACCTATCACCTAGCAGGGACTTGATCCATGCTGGCTGTGATAAGATTTCAGCCATTTGAGATTTAAGGAATTTCCTTTTTTCATTTGGGCAAAAACATTTCCCGCCACTGACCTCTTGTTCGGCTGGTGGCAGAGGACAAGAGTGGGCTCCGATGTGTGGTCGTGACTGTGAGGTCTGTAGTTCAGGACCCAAAGCACAGTACGTGCTCAACGAACAGGTGTCCCTTCTTGCCACGTGCTGGTCAGATTCTTGTTCAGGACCTGTTCCCAGCTGGCTGGGAAAGATAGATGAGTGTCACGGGCAGAGGTGACATAGCAGAAAGGGGCTTGCACTTTGCAGCAGACAGACCTGATGCATGTCCTGGCTCGACCACTTACCTGCTCTGCTCCCTGGGAAGTCATTTCCCCTCCCTGGGCCTTAGTTTCTTCATCTGCAAAGTGGAACTTACAACGTTTAACTCACAGGGTTACATGACTAAAGATCATGTATATCCGTTCTCAGCATTGTCCCCAGAGCAGGGTAACTCTCAGTGAATAACAGCATTTATGCATTTGCGGCTCTTGGGTGTCAGCTTGCCTCTGTGAGGGAGCAGTTCACAGCGTGGGCTTTGGAGTCAGATCAACTTGGGCTCTATTCCACCTACGAGCTGTGTGACCTCAGCCAAGTCACTGCCTCTCTGAGTTCAGTTTCTTCCTCCGACAGAGGAAGGCAAACAACAGCGCCTACCTTGGGGGTTTGCTCTGAGGATTAAATGAGGTAATACGTGGAGAGGACTCAGCAGTGATGGGCGTCAGAAAGATGTACAATGACTATGAGCTGGAGCAGTAAAGTGCTGCTGCTGCCAGCTGAGGCGAAACGGGAGAGAGGGGAGGTTTTGCCCCCTGGGAATGGGCAGTGCTCTCCAATTCCAGTTTATCAGCTCGGCTGTTGGCATCTGTCTGCCTCTTGGCCAGGAGAGGAACACAACTGTTTCCCCCTGCATTTTCACTGCTGCTGGAGAGCTCTCCCCAGCTAGGAAAACAGACGCCTCCTTTCTGATCTTCCCTGCCCTCTTCATTGTAACCATTTTTAGGTGTATAATTCAGGGGCATTAAGTACATTCAGAATGTTGTGCAACCATCACTGCCATCTACTTCCAGAGCTTTTTCATCATTCCCAACAAAAACTCTACTGTTTTAGCAATAACTCTCCATTTCCCCCTCCTCCCGGCCCTAGTAACCTCTATTCTACTTTCTGTCTCTATGAATTTGCCTATTCTAGAACCTCATAGAAGTGGAATCATACAATATTTCTCCTTTTATGTCTGGCTTATTTCACTTAGCATAATGTTTCAAGGTGTGCCCATGTTGTGTGTATCAGAACTTCATTCCTTTTTATGGCTGAATAATATTTCATTGTATGTACATCCCACATTTTGTTTATCTATTCATCTTTTGACAGACACTGGTTTGTTTTTACCTTTTGGCTATTGTGAATAATGGTGCTGTGATCATTGGTGTACAAGGATCTGTTTGAGTCCCTATTTTCAATTCCTTTGGTTATATATCCAGGAAAGGAATTGCTGGATCATATGGTAATTCTGTGTTTAAGATTTTGAGGAACCACCAAAATTTTTTCCACAGTGGTTGCACCATTTTACATTCCTACCACAATGCATGGGGGTACTATTTCTCCATGTCCTTGACATTGGCTCTTCGAGGTGCATTAGGAGATCCTTTGTTTGCTTGGCAAACTCCTATTCATCCTTTAAAACACACCTCAGATGTTACTTATTCAGAGAGCGTTTCCTGAACATTCCTTACATTCCCAGACGAAGCTCATCATTGCCAAATCTGTATCTTGCAGATCTTGCATTGCTTTGCATTTGCACCTACTCCATAATTTTTTGTGCCCCCCACTGGACCCCGCTGGCCTGTGAACTTGTTGAGGGCCAGAATCATGCTGGATTTGAATCTGAATCACCAGCTCCAGAGCATCAGAAAATGCTCATGGACTGAGTGGAAATGATTGAATAACTTGCTTCTTCAGATCTCTGGGCTCTTCATCCACACGGAGAGCCATTTTAACCCTTCCCAGCCTCCAGATGCTCCTTAAACAAAGTGCTGTACCCTAGCCCGGCGTTGGGGTCCTGCATGGTCTCCGGCCTCTGCTCTCGCCACTCCTGCTTTTCACTCTAGGCTCCAGCCACTCTGAGCTGCTCGTAGTTCTTTTAGTCACTAACTCAACTGTTTACTGGGCACCTGCTATGTACCAGGCACTGTTTCAGGTGCCAGGAATGCAGCAGTGAGTAAGACAACGTATTTGCCTTCGTAGCCTAAACTCCACCAGGGGAAACAGGCAACAATCAGACAATGCTGTGGAGATAAACAGAGTTGGGGGAGGGATCAGGAGTGAGGGGTCACAGGGTGGGCAGCAGACACCTGCCTGAGGAAGTGACATTTAAGCCAAAACCTAGAAAAAGTGATGGAGTGAACATGAGGGAAAAGCGTGTTCCAGATAGAAGGCACAGCATATGCGAAGTCTCTGAAGCGGGAACATGTTTGGTGTGTTCGAGGAGTTGCAGGGAGCCAGGGAGGCTGCAGAGCAGTGAGCAAGCAGAGGCAGGAAGCAGGATGTCAGCAGAGAGCAGGTCCTGTGGGCAAGGAGTGTGGATCTTATTCCAAGTGGGATGGAAACCTCTGGAGTGTCTTAAGCGGGGGGGATTGTACAATCTGAGTTACATTTTTAAAAGACTCTCTCTGGCTGCTGAGGGACCAACAATAGGTCAGGGGTAAGTGTGGAAGTGGGAGCCAGAGGTGCTGGTGCAGTCATCTAGGAGGGAAGTGGTGGGGGGGCTGGCCCAGGGCGATGGAGCCATGCACGGTGAAGAAGTGATGAATTGGATGTGGGGCGAGAGAAAGAGGGGAGTCAAGGATGCCCTCTCTCAAGGATGACATCCTTCTCAACTCTCCTTGCCTCTAGGCCTTTGCCTAAGCTGTTCCCTCTGCCAGGAAGGCCCTTTCCTTCCCTTTGCCTGGACGACCTCTACTTGGGCATCAGTTCTCACTTGGCTCTCACTTTCTCTAGGAAACCTTCCCTGACTCTGCTCCTCCCCCCACCCCATGCCAGGCTGGGTAGGGAGCCTCTCTTCTGTGTTCCCACAGTGTTCTAGGTCTCCTCCTAACCCAGGACTCGTCATCCGCTGGGCTTGCCCGTTCCTTCATCTGCCTCCCAACCTGGACCATGAGCACACAGAGGCAAAATTGTGTGTCGCACGTTTCACTGCCAGGGCCAAGCACAGAATGGCACATTGTGACATTTCAGTATGAAAGTATGAAAGAGAGAGAGAGATTGAGCATTGCTACACCTTATGCAGAGCTTCTGACTTCCTTGTCTCTGGTCCCGTGACAGCCACACACAGACATGGCCCCGGCAGCCAGCAGCTGGTGTGGGTCCTCCAAGATTCACGCCAGGCAACCTGCAGCTTGACAAGTGACCCAGGAGACTGGAAGCTGACCCGGAGAGTGGGGACTAAATTCCACTGACATCCTCCCAAGTGATCCATGTCACCTGCTCCTACCTTCCCAGTGCAGCAGGCGAAGAGAGAATACACAGAGCTCTGTGAATGAGAGACCCAGGGCAGAGAGAAGCTGGGAAGCAACACAACTCGTGGTTGGGGCACAAGCCCGGAGTCCAGCGGCCTGGTTTCAGGCTGTGCTCTGCCATTTTCCAGCTGCCTGACTTCGTGCAAGTGGTTTACATTCTCCCAGCCTCTGTTCCTTATTTGTAAAGTGGGGTAGGAATCGTATCTAACTGTGGGGTTGTTGGGAAAATCAAGTGTGTTAATAACTGTAATAAACAGTTTACACAGGGCCTGCCTTAAGAACTACTGGTTTTAGTTTTTTACTTTTCTGTCTTCTGCCAAGTTCTTCCTTATTCCGACCTCACAGAATGATTGGGAGGGCTGTTTGTTCTCAATATTGCCTTCTCTGTAGTCTTTGCTTTTTGCCCCCTCCAAGCTCTGAATTAGAGACTCGTCGTGCACTGAGCATGTGCAGGGAAGGGAGCAGGAGAGAGCTCTGGGATTAGCCCTGACACCTGCATGGAGCTAGTGTTGTCCTCCTGTCTTCAGACAACTCAGGAGCTCAGGGAGACGAGCGTCCACCATTCGCCACACAGTGAGTAAGTTGGAGCATTGGGATTCGAGCCCAAGTGAGCCTGCACCGATCTCATGGCTTCCTACGCCCCTGGGTGCTGCTGCCCCTGGTGCCTGCAACGTGACCCCGAGCATCACCGAGTGCAGGAGAGGGATGAGCTTCATGACGGGCTTCGCCAGCACTAAGGGAGAAAGCTATTCCTGGCCTTATCCTGCCTGTGTGTGAAAAGATGTTGCCAAAGAAAAGGGAAAACAAATGAATGAACCGTTTGCTCTTGAGGCTGACAATAGACTGGGGGTGAAGGATGTTAATCAGTAATGGCTTAAAGCAGGATTCTCCGCAGCATCCCCACCCTCGCCATCCTTACTTCTTTCTGTGATGAACAATAGCCAAGCGAGGCTCCAATTCCTCTCTTGTTCTAGTGCCTGCTGACTTCCAGAAATGGGTACCCCATCTCCTAGAGCCTTTGTCTATTCCAAGGCTATTACCAAGAGCTTATAGAGGTAGAGGTGAGGAGGAGGAGGCGGAGGAGGAGGGAGTGAAAAATAAGGAGGATAGAGAGTAACTGGGGTGAGGATTGGGCCTTGGAGATGGAGAAGAAGCTCACCTCAGGCTCCCAGATGCCCAGGGTGGCAATGGACAGACTCCATCCAAGTCCTCTGGGTGGCCAGGCGGGACGCCAGCCTGAGGTGTGAACCTGGGCCATGGCCATCAGACACTGGGGCCGGGGGCTCCCACCCAGGCACCCAAAGTCGTTTGCATCTGCCTGTCAGACCCAGCGTGCTGCCTGGGAAAAGGGACAAAGAGGAGGAAGAAAGCAAGACTCGGATCCCAAAGCGTCCTCTCCAGAAGGGAGAAGGGAGACCTCATCTCCAGCCTGGAGGGGAGTGTGTGGGAGCTGAGATTGGGGGCCCGAGGAACTGGGTTCAGCTCCTCCTCCCTCACGGTGAGGTTAGGGTCCCCCTGAACTTCAGCTGCCTTATGGTTTGAGGATGCATTGTGATATCCACGCCACCCATTAGCTTGTTGGGAGAATACAGTGAAACAGGTGCAAGTGTCTGAAAGAGTAGGTGCTCAGCAAACAGCCCCTTCCATCCCCTCCTTGTAATGAACCAGGTGCAGGAGGGGACGATGCACCAGAGAACTCTGGTGTGTCCGAGTGGGAATGACGCTATTAATCACAAAGACAGATGGTGGTGAAGCACTTACTAAGTGCCGGCTGCACGAAGTGCTGTTGCCCACGTCCTCTTGTTTCACCCTCACAAGAGCCCCATGAGCTGGACGCTGTTATCCCCATTTTACAGATGAGCAAACTGAGGCTGAAGTTGGAAATAAGTCTCAGGTCTTTCCACTGGAGAGTGGCAGGGCTGGGAATCAAACCACATCTTAAACGTAACTAGGTGCAGCCCTCTCCTCCATTGTACAGGGGGAGAGACAGTCCCGGAGAAGGGAGCTCCTGGCCTCCATCCTCAGCGTAGGCAGATTCAAGGCTTCATGCCCAAGGAAGGGTAAGGGGGGAGCAGGACTTCGAGTCAGATAAACCTGGGTTTGGACCCTAGCTTGATGACTTACATGCTGCGCGTCTTTGGGCAAGTTTCTCAGCTCTCGAGCCTCTTTTTCCTCATCTGCCAGACGGGGATAATGCTCACTACCTGGCCAGGTCATGAGGACTAAACTGAACGCCTTTGGCTGACGGCCTGGTGCAGCCTAGGTGCCCACGGTGTGGGCGGCCCCTGCCCGACTTCTGAACCAGCCGTGCCTCCTGCCCTGCACTGCTTGCCTGCTGGTGACTGAGGAGAGAAGCATGTTCTCTTCCAAACTCAGAGACCCCTACGTTCTGGAAGGTATTTGTAGCCATGAACAATGCAGCCTTCAAACCACTGCTGGCACGGCCTGAGGGACACATGAGGCGGGTGTGCCCCCCACCCGGAGTGCGTGCAAAGGCACATCGCAGCCCATATTTTGAGGGGGATTTCATGATATTCATTTTGTGTTGCCACCAGAGAAAAGTAAACTGCAGCTCCTGGCTGCCGGGGAAGGCTGTGCTTCTGCCAGGACTGGTTGTGCCTGGCACCGGCTCAGGCATGTACCAGAGTCGACTGTTGGTTGTAGGCAAAGGTACGCACAAAAACATTCCAGCACACGCATGCCGCAGCCACACACGGAGCTGCCACGGTGCAGGACCCAGGGCCACGCACGCCCCTGCTGGCTCTTCTGCCGCTCCCCTTCGCTTCTCTTCCCTCGTCTCGGGACTCTCTCAGCGTCTGTTTGTCTCTATCTGTGTGGGTTTCAGTCTGGCTGTCTTCTTTCTTGGCTTCCTTATCTCTCTTCCTCTGACTCTCTCTGTTTCTACGTGTCTCTTTGGGTCTCCTCATCTCTGACACTCTTGACGCTCTCTTTGTGACTCTCTGTTGTTCTAACTCCTTCTCCCCTGCTTTGTCTGTATCCCCCCCATCTCTCTGACATTGTCTCTTTGGTCTGATTCTCTCTGAATCTTTCTGTTTTGCTGTCTCTCTGTCTCTCTCTCTCTCTCTGTTTCCATCTGTCTCTATATCTGTTTGTCTCTCTGTCTCCCTGTCTGTCTGACTGTATCTCTCTGCCTATCTCCATCTGTCTCTATATCTGTTTGTCTCTCTGTCTCCCTGTCTGTCTGACTGTATCTCTCTGCCTATCTCCATCTGTCTCTATATCTGTCTGACGCATTCTTGCTGTCTCTGTCTCTCTCTCCGTCTCCATCTGTCTCTATATCTGTCTGTCTCTCTCTTTCTGACTCTCTTTCTGTGTCTCTCCAACTCTTTCTGTCTCTGTCCTTCCCTACCTCTCTCTCTTTTTTTCTGTGACACTCTCCTGGAAACGCATCAAAGACTGAAGTGGCCAGATTTCAAGTGACAAACAGCACTACACCCGGAATCCACCCCCCTCCCAGCTCGGCTGCCTTCCTCCTCCACATCCCCTGTCACGAAGCCTATTGTGTCGGGCCCAGGGAGTTCAAGTTGAAGGGCCCGGGGGTCTGTGCCTCTGACTGCTCTGAGCTACTTCCCCATTGGCTCTGAGCAGCCTGTGCTCGGCAAGGGCTGAGCGACAGGAGGAGGCTCTAGTCCATAAAAGGGGGGCGAGGCACCAGAACTGCCATTCTAAGGGGCTTTGGTGGCGCTCACAGCCGCCTCTTTGGCACCTCCTTCCGAGCCGGAGTCAGAGAGGCCCCTGAGTCTTGGACCAGCCACCTGCCACCACCCTCCGACCCGCCAGAAGCTGCCCAGGGACAAAGAAGAGCACAGGTAATACCCAGAGGGGCACTGGAATCCTCTCTCTTGGTTTTGTTCGTTCTTCCTGGTCCTCTGGACCTGGAGGTGGTGGGAGCTCGGGCTGGGGGATTTGAGGTTTGGGTCTTATTATCTGGCAGAGGTAGTTACAGTTAGGAGTCTAGTTTACAAAAGCCAGGTCAGTGCAAGACAGACTGCTCTTTGGAATTTCTCTTTCTCCCTCAGGCCCTGGCTTAAACAGGTGGTGGCTGTCTCCCCAAAGGACCACCCCTTGGTATCAGCTCCAGGGTCGTCTTCTCCATGCGTGTAAGAATAGGACGCCTGGGTGGAAAAAGCAAGAGGTTTAGCTAATCAGGGTGATTTAAAAGGTCAGTGATTCTCACTGGACTTAGAGAACAAGGGCTTGGGGAAATTAATGAGATTCAGGGCTCTGGCATTTACCACGTATCATGTACATCAATGTACAATCAAGTTCAGCCTTTTCATTCTTTTTGGATCGTGTTTAATTGCTGACAGGGTGCTAGTTTGAGTGGCTTCCTTTGACGTAAGTTTACACAGAAATGAAGTTTGGGGTGGTGTTGTTGGGAAAGAATAGGGGAAGAAAGTGACAACATGCCAGGAGACCCAGGGAAGCAGGATTTTTCTTGTCCATTTTACTTTGAAAGGACTTGTTGCTTTCATGTAAATTACAGCCAGCGGAGTCTAAGTCAGGCAGGGAAGCAGCTCAAAGGGGAAAGCCATTTGCTCACTGGTAAGGATAAACACATTCAAAGAAAGTATTCTAGAATCCCAAAGTTTGACTCTAGCAAAAAAGCTGGTGAGCTTCAGAGAAAAAAGCCTGTCGATAACTCCAAGGTTGAATAGTAAATTCTGTGACCTTGTACTTTTTCCTGGGTCTCTTTTATCTAGAATCTCTCCAAGCTTTATAAACATCCCTTAATTAAGCCTCCAAGCTTCCCAGGGGAAACAAGCTCTTCAGGTTATTGGATCTGATTTCAATTCCCCTCCCACAGACCGAAAGTCTTCACTACCATCATTCTTCCAAGGACTGGGGAAATATACAACGCTTTTCTAATTTGACAGGCATTCCCGTCAGGATCCATTGCAACCCGTTTCAGAATGTCAATCCTCTTCTCTTCATTTTCTCCCCCCACGGTCCCCTCCCGCCGCTGTATCTTCCTTCTCTTGTCCCCTCACCTTCTCCCCCAACCCACCCCACCTAGCCTTTTGTTCTATTTTTGCAGGTCATTTATCTCCAGCCTTTGAGATCTGTGTGGGGGAGCAGTTGCAGCAGCGCAAGCCGGTGAGTTATGCTGCCTGGGGGAGGTTTGCGTTTGCTGACGGGCTCTCATGCCCACTGCTTTGCCCCAGATGAGCTAGAGGTGTGATGGGTGGCAGGCGAATCCTGTGTCTCCGCTGGCAGCTGGGAGTGGGATGTTGCAGCAGCGGCTCCTGATGAACCCAGCATGCAGAATCCAGCACGTTGTAGCAGAACAGGCAAAGGGACTGGCTCTGGGGCTGTTTGAAAAATTTGCAATCCCGTTAAAGCACATGGAAAGGGATTAGGGTCTTGAGGTAACTCCTGGGAGCCAGGAATTTTCTATATATCATCTAAACGTGTGTCTTGCAACACCCGAAACAGTGCTGGGTTCAGATCACAGATCCCACCACTCATTTGCTGTGTGATTTTGAGACAACAGCTGTACCTCTCTGAGCATTAATTTCCTTACCCGCACAATAAGGATAATAATAATATTCTCCTCCTGAGGTTATTGTGAGGCCCCTATGGGATACTGTAAGATGCTTGGCTTTTAGTAGGTACTCAAGAAATGCTAGTATGACTGCTCAAGTTCAAGGTGGCCGAGTTGGACCCCTCTCCCCCATTCTATGATAAAATCCTTGATCGTCCCACTCCATCATGCTGTGTGCAATGTCCAGGAAATATGATTGAACATCTACTATTTCTGTTTGTGGGGCTGACCCTCCTCTCCCCTCCCCATCCCATTCTCTCCACACCAACAGAAGACTTCATTTCTTCATCTGCCGCCTTGGGATCATGAAGTCTGTTCTTGATCGATCCTCCCTAACTCACCCTCCTTGGGTCATTCCTGCACAATTGTTGTATTTATTAGATGTCTTCCATCATTCTAAGCAGGATCGATAGTGGGTGGTTTGATTTCAACGTGTGTATGTGAAAGTGCGGTCAGCTAGCTGATTTCTCTCCCCGTTTTCGCTCATCTCAGCCAATAAATGTTGGTTAATCTCACTGGGTCTGACAAAGGGCTAAAACGATTTCACTGGGACAGAGCTGGCCATTGTGGCGGGCAATAAACATTGCTGGAGACACCCAGGCAAGCCCCGGATCAGTCCCTGGAGATGAAGCGGTGGCTCTGGGTCCTCTGAAGTTGGACCTCATTAATCCCTTCCAGCCTGGGTCCAGATTGATGCTCTTGGTGGGACAGTAAATGGCCCAGATCCGTGAGGCACGTCCCCTGGCTCAGGAGGCTTCTCCCTGAGGCCATCCAGCTGTCCCACTGGCCAGAATGGTCGCTCCGGGCCGCAGGCATATTCACCAGGGTGTAATTTTCCAAGGTCATTTGGCTCCTTAACCTATTACTGGACCGTTCAATTTAACCTGACAAGGTTTACTGAGCAGTTATTATGTGGTAGGGTCCCTGGGCCCCTGGCAGGGGGAGAGAATTGGTATTTGTGACTCACTTGGTAGGTCAACCTCCAGAATCCAAGTCCATTCCCCTCCTGCCTTCTCTCTCTCGTTTTGTTCCCTTCCCTCTTCTTTATCCCTCTCCTCCCTATCCTCTTCCTTTCTCTTATACCCTCTCCCTCTCATTCCCGTTTGCCATCTCCCCATCTCTATTTCTCATCTTTATTTTCTTTTCCCACAAGGGCCATCATCGCTCTGTGCTCTTCTAAGTGTCTTGATCTCTTTCTCTGTGTATGCAAGTCGCATGTCTGTCTGTCTGTCTATCTGTCTCTTTCTGTGTCTCTTCATTTCCATCTCTCTCTGGTCCACCCTCCTCTGCCTTTCTCCTCATCCCTTAATTGCACCAAAAAACAAAGGATGGAGTTCCATGTGAATCCTGCTCTTCAAAAACATTCTTTTGAAAACGCACTTAGTGATGCCATTGCAACTGCCAACGGCAGGGCCGTCTTTCACTCTGGTCTCCACACAACGAATGGCCCGAGAGAGGTGGCCAACCCTCCCCGTGGGCCTTCATCCTATGTTCTGTGTTTTGATTCTTGCTGGACTAAATGGTGGATTCACTTTCCATTCAGAACCCGAGCCCTGCATGCCCCCATATTGATAATCCATTCTATGTTAATGATGCTAAAGGCCTAATAAGAACACTGTTTCTCCAGTTTTCCAAGTCTCCCTTTGCCAGCCCACTGGAGGGCTGGACTTGATGTATTTTTCGAGTGGGGCAAAACTCCTGGAATAGTCTCATCTTCATGAATGTGCGAGTTGGGGCAGGGGGTATCCAATGGGCGTTTAATGTTTACCTGCACCCCAGGGATGGTTTGTGGAGTGGAGTCTCTGACTTTTAAGCCTGCTTCTGTGGTGTCTTTGCCTCTTGGCCTTGACCCAGTCATTTTGCTTCTCTGAGTCTCTGTTTCCCCATCTAGAAAATGGGGCTAATAGTGCCCAGGCTACTGGGTTCTCCAGAGGGTGAAGCTGCAGTAATTGAGATAAAATGCATAGCAGTGAGCTTGGCCCTGTAGCTGTGCCTTACATGGGGGTTGCTGTGGACTCAGAGAATCCCAACTCTGCCACGCACGTCGGGGACCAGGGGAATGCTTTGTCACTCGGTCCCCGCTCTTCTGACCTGGAACCTGAGCCTGTAATAATAGCACCGCCCGGCAGGGTCCGTGAGGGGCCAGGCCTGGCACAGAGCAGGGGCGCAGTCCTTGTTGGCCACGTGATGCCTGTTGCTGGGGATCATTGAAACAATGCCACCTCCCCAGTGCGAGTCACCGTCACCGCCTGGTGTAGGAGGCCCCAGCTCTGTCTCCATTTCCCTCCTGACTCATGATGTGACCTTAAACAAGTGACTTCATTTCTACCTTTTCCCATTTCCTCTTCTATCAAATAGGAATAATCACATGTGATAAAATGCTCTGAGAGATAATTGCGATGTTAAATCAAGCCATTATTATTCCATGCTGGCTTTTTAAATAAAAGTGCCTGCTGCTCCTTCGAGCCCTCTGACTACAGTACAGAAATATCATCAAGAGGAGATAAGAGGGCAAGCAGTCCCTTCCCCTTCAAGGAACTCTGGGCCCTGGGTAGAAACAGGTCCACTGTGTGCTGGCCCTTTAAACAATGCTGTCTCAGGCCGTCCTTATGGCAACACGGCAGGGAGGGGATGCGAGCCCATTTACAGATGAGAAGACAGAGGTTTGGAGACTCTGATTGTCCCAAGAAAATCAGCTTCAAAACAATTAGAATAATTAGAATTAGAAAATGGTTATAAAAATAATGAAGGCAGGGGTCAGCTAACTTTTTCTGTAAAAGACCAGATAGTAAATATCTTTGGCATTCTGGGCCACACAGTCCCTGTTTCACACTCCCCGTGTTTCTGTGGCCTGAAAGCAGCCATAGACTTACGTAAACAAATGGGATGGGTGTCTGTTGGTCAGGCTTCTCCAGAGAAACAGCAACAACAGGACGTGTGCATATAGAGGAAGAGCCTCATTTATTATAAGGAACTGGATCCCGTGATTACGGAGGCTGGGGGAGTCACCCCTCGTCCCCCACCAGCCCGAGCTTGCCTCACTGGGCTGTCACAAAGCCCCGCGAGGCGGTGGCCGAGGAAATGCTTCATGGACTTGCAAATGCAGAGAGGTTTTCTTTGGGAGGACCGGGAGGACGCCCCCTGGCCCACCCGGTTGGTGAAAGGGGCCCCTCCTCACCATGGGAGCCCCCCACTGGGGTCGGTGTGCTGATGCTGCCCCTCGAGCTCGCCAAGTGGGCTCTGTTCCCACTTCTCACCCCCATGATCGGCCACGTTCCTTTTCTCCTCAGCTCATCCCAAATCAGAGATGACAAGCAGGCAGGGCTACCTCTGATGTAGGACTTCCAAGCAAATCCCCATAGCAAAGGCGAAGACGATCCCCTGGGGACCCATCTGACGTTGCTCAATAATTTATTTATCGTACAAAAGGAAGGAAATAGGATTGCTTAGGAAAGTCTCAGGGCTGATGTGATGTGTCTCTATCAGAGTCATCTTTTAAGCCAGAGAGATCTAGTCAGAAGGCTGACTCTCCCACTTACAAGCCAAGTGAGCTTGGGTAAGCAGCCTCTCCTCTCCTAGCCTCAGCTTTTCCTCTGTACAATGGGTATAAAGTGCTCACCTCTGGGTTGTTGTGAGGATTAGAATAATATGTGTAAAGTCAAAACGCACAGCCTGGCATCTAGTGGGCTCTTGACCAGTGATGGCTCTCATTGGATGGGCGACACCATGAATTAGGAGCACTCAGCCCCACCCGGCACACAGTAGGCCCACCACATCTGGCAGTTAATTTATTCAACAATCTTTTTTTGAGATCCCTCTGTGTTCCAGGCCCTATATTATCACTCCTTTTTGCCCTTTTCTTTTCTCATCGCCTGGAGCCCATGTAAGATTGGAATGGAGCCTTCATACTCTACTAGTTAAAGCACCTACTGTGTGCCAGGCACCATGCCATGTGCTTTACACATGGTCTCTTATTTAATTCCTACACTAACCCTCTGAAGCATTATTATCAGCCCCATTTGATAACTGAGAAAACTGAGACACAGCAAATTTAGTAATTTTCCCAAACTGCTGATAAGTGGTGGGCTGGGATTTGAACCCACATCACTAACCTCGGTCAGTGACCCTGGTGATCCTGCCTCTGGGTCAGGAGGAAATTGGAGGTCTCACCTCTCCTCTCTCACTAAGTGTACCCCTCCCACCCCATGCTGCTCTCCCCGTTGATGGAGTAGGCAATTCAGGGGTTGCAAACTCAAACGTCTGTCGGGTGATCGGCAGGGATGGACATGAGGGAAGCCACTGGTGGGGACAGTGGTGACCAGGCCACATGCACCCCCTCCATGACTATTGTATTTGAACGAAGGCCTGATGTTTCCAGGGCTTTCAATCTTTTAAAGACAAGTTAGAAATAGAGATTTTTTAAATGTAAGAATCTCCCAATTTTGAAATGTTGGCAACAAAATTTTTAAAAAATCCTTGTGCAGGTCAAAACACCCTGTGCCCACTTGCTGGGTTTGTCCTGCGGGCAGCCAGTTTGCAACCTCCGGATGTTCGGATGTTCGCCATGTGCAGGGCTGGGGAGGAGGGAGCCAGAGGCCTCAGCCTTGCTCGACCCCCATCGCTTCATCCCTGTCCTTCAGAAGAGCCTCCCTGGGCAGCCCTCTGCTCTGTCCCCACCCCATCAAATTCCCTCCTCCCAGCCCTCCTTCCTCGGAGACCTCCTGAGGCCAGGGCTGTGGAGCCGGGGAGGGGTGGAGTGGGGGAGAGAGAGGCTTTGCCTGAAGACGGTGATTCAGGGGCTGAACCCTTCCCATGTCAAGGAACCGCAGCTAGTGAGCACAGCCGTTAGCTAGCCAGAAAAAAGATTCAAGCCTCAGAATGAAGTCCCTAATATTTGGCAAGTGACCGGCCATTTCTTCCTTCTGCCTCTCCCTCTGCTACCAGGCCTTCCTCCTTCTGTCTCCCCCTCTTCGTCTCTCTCCCTCTCTCCTCCCTGTCCCTCCATTTTAGTCTTTCTTCCTCCCTCCTTCTCCCTTTGGACTGTTTCTCACTTCCTCTCCTTCCTCTTTCCCCCTCCCCTGTTACTCTGCTCTCTTTCTCTGCCTCAGTTTCCCCGTCCCTCACATCCCCCCAGTCCTGCCGCCTCCCTTCTTCTCTTCCTTCCTCTTTCCTCCCCTTGCCCCTCTCCTGATTTCATTAACATTTGCTGAATTTCCTTCAGCAGGTGTTGGTTTCAGACAACCGCAGACCCTGAGGTTCCTCTGGGGCATAAAGGTGGGATCCGGAAAAACTGAAGCTGGGCTTCCAAGAGGTCCAGTGTTGCCTGATGATTCACTCAACAAACATGTGTGGAGCTCCTGCTCTCATTCTAGCCCTGTATTCGGTGCTGGGACACTGTTCTTTCATTCATTCATTCATCCATCACTCAAACTTCCTCAGTCTTCCCATCACATTAGAACGACATGCAAACTCCCTACCCTAGCCTGTGAGGCCGACGCTATCTGGCCACCACCCACCTCTCTGCTTTTTCTACCCCAGTCTCCTCCCTCATGCACCCTCATCCACCCTGGCCTCCCTGTCATCCTCTAACACACCAACACTCTCACCTCAAGGACTTTGCACTTACAAACTACCCCCTGGCAGGAAACTCAGAAAGTAAGAGGCAATTATGTGACAGAGCCAGCACAAGTGACTCTGAGAGCTCAGCGGAGGGGCCTAATCCAGACAGACTTCCTGGAGGAGGTAACTGAGGCTGAGTTTTGAAGAACAAATAAGAGTTAGCCAGGTCAGAGGGAGATGGGAGTGGATGGGTGGGGAGAAAGGTGTTCCAGGCAGAGGGAACCCCTTGTGCAAAAGCTTGGAAGATGGGGCGCATGGGGCTTCATTTTGAAATTGCAAGTGCTTTGGTCAGGCCCAGGTCAGACGGAGCTCATGCTCACGTGCTGCCCACGTGCAGGGACACCTTGAAGAGGTGACGTAATCGCTCTCTGCCTCCGTTTTCTCATCTGTAGAATGAGGAGACTGTTAGCCCCGGCCGTCCAGGGTTGTTATGAGGACCCCTCACATTAGACACTCAGCACAGGGTGACGCCTAGTAAGTGTCAGCTCTCCCCAGTAGGGAAGCCCGTGAGCACCTGGCTAAGGGGGGGCTTCTGCTCAAAGGCCGTGGAGAGCCTGGGTGAGGGCAGAGGTGCAGTCAGATGGGCATTTCAGACGAGTCCTCTGGCTGCTGTGTGGAAGGCCTCTCAGAGGCAAGGTTGGAGGCTGCTCTGGAGCCAGGAGCAGGGAGGATATGGACCCTGGAGGGCCCTGGAGGGTGGAGCTGGAGGCTGGGAGGGGTGGACTGAAGGGGCCGGGGCGGTACACAGTGGTTAAGAGGAGGGCTCCGGAGCCGGACTGCCTGGGTACGAATCCCAACTTTGCCACTTACCAGCTCTGGAGTCCTGGCGGGTGTCCTCACTCAGTTTCCTCATCTGTAAAGTGGGCGTGACAACAGTACCCCCCCCCCCACAGAGTTGCTGCGACTATAAATGAGTTCATCCACGAGAATTGCTCAGAACATCTGGAGTACTTAACAACCATCAGATCAGCTAGAACTATTATTAAATATCAAGTTAATGCATGAAAGGAAAGGATGCTGACACTATTTTTGCCTGGGACGAAGATCTCAAATCGGGGTTCATGCCTTAGCAGCCAAGCTGTGCAGGAAGCCTCCGGCCAGGAATTAGAGGGTGGTGTAGGCTCCCCTGCCCCAGCGGGTTAATTCACTGCTAATCTTGTAACAGGCCAGCCCAGCCATTGCTGATATCAGAGAAAACACGGACTGCCTGCTTTTTATCTGCACATAAATGGCACAGCTCACTCGCCTGGAACCCAAATCCGCTCAGCAGCTGATAGAGCGTGAGAGAAGCCAGAGGGAGGGAGAAATGTGGGATGGACACAGGTCCACTTCCCTGAATTTTCTTCTCTGAGCCTCCCTGCTCAGGGGGCAGATCTTGCCCAGCCTCAAGAGAGGCAGACGGGCCTGAGTTCTCATTTAATCGCTGTGTGACCTCAGGAGATTTGCCAAGCCTCTCTGAGCACATGTTTTCTTGTCTTAAAGTGAGGGTAATGAAGCCTACCTCTTAGAGTTGGTGGTGGATTGAGAACAATATAGAAGGCAAAGGCCCTATGCATATGGCTCTCTGGGCTTCACAGAGGGTTCAGCTGTTAGGCAATCAAAGTTGTTCTAGAAATTGTAGTCATTAAGGGCACCCCATCAAACTGTCACAGCACACGCACTTCCCACATGTGTGGGGAGTCAAACAGAATGGCCTTGCAGCCCCGCTTCCCCGCTCGCTGGAGGGCATGGGCAATTCACTGAACCGGAAGTGCCCCCTCGCTGGGGAGGAATAAATGGCATGATGGACTTAGGGGCTTAGCTCAAGGCCGGAAGCTCAGCAGGGGCTCCATAAACGCTGGCTGGGGTCATTATCAGGCGTGCTTTGGTGGGGGAACCTACTGTGTGCTCTGAGGAGGGAGAGGCCCTGCGCTACAGCGTGGGGCTCTGGGGCCCTGGAGTGGAATCTTCTAACCCCTGAACACCTGAGCAAACAGGGCAGTGTGCAGGCACGGGCGCTGGGGGAGGGAAGGAGGTCAGGCATCCCTGAGCGCCGCAGCAGGGCGTCAGGCTAGGAGGCCCAGGCTGGGAAGAGCATGGAGCCCCTGCCCGGGGCGGGGTATCTCAGGGGACTCCCCATCTCCAGCCCTCCATTTGAACAGCTTTGAGGTTGATAATTGGTTTATAAAGAGTTGACTGTGAAAGGGACAGCTTTTAGCGGACTGTTGGTGAAGCCTCGTGTTTACTGGGTGCCTGCTGCATGCTGGTGAGGGTTGTGGGGACGAGGACCCAGCAGGACACACAGTTAGGGTCTATACCCTTAAGAGCCAGCATTCTAGTGGGGGAGACAATGACAAACAGCACAAGCAACCATCAGGTAAACAGGACAGCACGAGGCGGAGAGTGGTCCCTGCCAACACAGCAGGGCGAAGTGAGAGAGAGCCAGGAAGCTCTCCAGGTGAGCACAGGGCTCAGCAGATGCCGCCCTGAGGATGTGACGTTTAATTCATTTGATTACAAGGAGGGAACCATGTGAAAATCTGTGGTCAGAGTACTGTGGTTGGAGGCATAGAAAGTGCAAAGGCTCTGAGGCAGGAGCAAGCTTGGCGTGTTTGAGGAACAGACAGTATTTCAGAGACGAAAACAAGACACAGCTCCTGCCTTCGTGGAACCCGAGTCTGAAGCCTCACATAGATGATTACCAAATAGTGGAATATTTTGATGGAGGAAGCACAAGTTTCTGGGAAAGTAGAAAGGAGGATCATCCCATCCAGCCTAGGAGATCAGGGAAAGCTGCCTGGAGGAGGTGATGTCTAATCTAAGACCTAAATGACAGGTAACAGGAGAAGAGAGGGAGGGTTTTCCAAGCAGAGGGAACAGCATGTACTTAAAGGCCCAGAGGTGGGACAGGGCCTGATGCATTCCCTAGGGGAATTGCAAGTAGCTGGATGTGGTTGGAACCCAGAGCTGAAATATTAGGTTGTAGAGATGGGATTGAGGGTGTCCCGGTCATGTAGGAGAAGGGCCAGGCCTGCCCCAGTCCAGGGGATCTGATCACAGCATTGATAAGCTGAGAAAGGTATTTCAGGGAGGGCAGGAGGGGTCAGAGAAGGAACGGGAGGTAGGAAGGCCCGCATGGAGACGGGTGAAGGTGCTTGGGTGGAAAAGGCAACTTCCAGAGACCTTACACAGCAGAAAGGGCTGGCTTGGGGACAGTGTGGGGAGAAGGGGACGAAGGCAGGTGACGGAAGCCTCAGAGCACTCAGAAAAGCAGATAGCCAAGTGTCTTCTGGCTTGGTGGGTGGTCAAGGTGGGTTTGAAGCCCGACAGACCCTAGTCAAGTCCTGGCTTGTCCACTGCCTTGCTGTGTGGGCAGTCTCTTCCCCTCTCTGTGCCTCAACTTCCCCATCTGTCCAATGCAGTAGCACAACCCGCCTTGAGAGCTGCTGTGCAGACTGAATGTGAATGTGTAGGAGCGCTCCTGGCACACGGCAGGCACTCAGCAGGTCTTAATTCCCTTCCTTGACCCCTGGCCTTGGGGCACCCACTGTGCCTCTCGGGGCCTCTGTTTTCTCCACTGTAGAATGGGAACGAGAATGTTTGCTTGTGGTGCTGCTGGCAGGAGCTGGCGGGTGACTTCGCAGGCTCAGGACGCCCCCCACAGAGTCGGTGCTCACAGGTTTCATTGTCTTCTCTTTCTCCCTCCCCAGCGGGAGGAGCTGAGACAGCATGGCCTGGCAGGGGCTGCTGCTGGCTGCTTGCCTCCTCGCGCTGCCCTCTGCCACAGCGGACTGCCTGTCTGGCTGCTCCTCGTGTGCTGTGAAGACCCAGCGTGGGCCCAAACCCGTCAACCCTCTGGTAGGTTTCAGGCACGGCTTCTGGATGCCCAGGTCCTAGAGCCTGTGTGTGGACGGGACCTTCTGTGTGGGGATCCCAGAGAGGGAAAGAAGCAGGCCTGGGCAGCTGTGTGCCTGTCCTGTAGACTCGTCCCACCTGTGCAGGGCATGTCCTGCCCTGTGGTCAGCCTGGGCGCCAGGGGCTGCTGTTTTCCAACTCCCATCCCCCGCCGCCCCAGACCTCACCACCATGGGCTCACTGCAGTCTGGGCCACACATTCCCTGTTTCCAGGGAGCCTGATGCCTGGCAACAAGGAGTGTGGTTCACAAGTGGTGCTGACTTGGGGAGTCGGCAGCCCTGGAGTAACTTTTCAGGGCATCTTACCACCAGGCTGATGGGCACCTCCAAATCTAGTCACTCCCATAGAGGGAGCTCTTTCCACCACCCCTGAATGCCAGGATCTGGTTGGCAGGATCTAAGCTTTGACCCTCTCCTGGGTCCTAGCATCTCTTGGTCCAGCCTTGTTGGCTTTGCTTTGTGTCGCGCTCCCCCACGTGCCTCTCCCAGGACAGCAGACAGGCTGGAGTAGAGGCACCAAGGGTGTGGTGGACAGAATATAGGCTGTGGTTCTGCCACTTTCCAGTTCCATGACCCTGGGACCGTTTCTCAGTGTCTTCATCTGCAAAATGAGGGTGATTCTATGAGGTGACAACGCAAAGTATTAAATATATGATTTTAGCCTCTCTTTATAGAGATGCACACAGAGTGCCAGGTGCTGCCCACATACGATCTCCCAGAGCACAGTGGTTCAGCATGAGGACTCGTGGCATCAAGACTGCCTGGGTCCAAGTCCAGTATTGTCCAGTATTGTCGTCATGGTCATCATCATCATCATCATCATCATGTTTGAATTCTCCCAGTACTCTTATGAAGTAGATACTATTGTCCCCTCAGTTTTGATGAATCCTCAAACATCCCCTCACATGAGTCCTTTCCACCATTCTGCATTGCTTCCATCCCTCTCTGCAAAGTGTCTGCAGCATCCTTCACACTTAGGAAAGATGGGGAGAACCAAGTACTCCCTCTGGAGTCAGAAGTGGAAGAGGATGGCTGAGCAGAGCAGAGCACTATGGGAAGATCTTACTTCCAGTTTTGGCCTTGCCCCCTGCAGCCATGTGCCCACGGGAAAGCTGTTTTACCTCTCCATGTCTGTTTCCTCATTTTCCACTCGGGCACAAAGTCACCTACCTTTATGCACCGTTGGGAGGATTAAAGTGGGCAGCTCAGGGCTTAGTAATGGCAGCTATTCCCGATTTTCTCAGATATTGGACAGGGGGCGCTGGGGCAGGAAGTGCATGTGCTTTGACAGTTTGGTGGGGTGACATTACCACTGTGGTCTTTTTGGATCTCTTGCAGATTTGCTCCCTGGAATGCCAGGCCAGCCTGCTGCCAGCTGAGGAATGGGAACGATGCCAGGAGCTTCTGTCTTTTTTCAGCCCTTTCACCCTCGGGCTCAATGACAAGGAAGACCTGGAGAGCATGGCAGCTTTAGAAGAGCCCTATAGTGAGCTGGCCAAGCGGGTGGGGCCCTTCCTGAAGGAGCTGGAGAAAAACAGATTCCTCCTCAGCGCCCCAGCAGAGGAGAATGCTCTGAGCAGGAGCTTGGCAGAGAAGCTCAGGGGTCTCTCTGGCAAGTTGGGGGAGGGAGTGGAGTCTGAGCTGATGGGGGACGCCCCGCCAAATGATGGCTCCGTGGAGGCTGGAGCACTGGCTTCTGATGAGGAGGACCCCAAGGAGCAGGTCAAACGCTACGGGGGCTTTTTGCGCAAATACCCCAAGAGGAGCTCAGAGGTGGCTGGGGAGGGGGACGGGGATAGGGTGGGCCGTGAGGACCTGTACAAACGCTACGGGGGCTTCTTGCGGCGCATCCGTCCCAAGCTCAAGTGGGACAACCAGAAGCGCTATGGGGGTTTTCTCCGGCGCCAGTTCAAGGTGGTCACCCGGGCTCAGGAAGACCCCAGTGCCTACTCTGGAGAGCTTTTTGATGCATAAACACCTCCCCATCGTGGAGTTGAGTCAGGAACTTCCCCTTACACCCTTCCAGATTGGAATGCACTCATTCATCTTCCCCTGTGTCCCCCGCCCCGTGCTCAGCTCAGCATTGTCTACAAAATCCAAACCCAGCCTGCCTCTCTTCTGCCTGGAGTGCAGTGTTTGTCTGGGGTCAGTGAGGCGGAAGGGTGGAGATTCCCCTCTCCAATAGACTTCGTGCTCACTCAGACCCCAGACCTCTAGACCTATGACCAGCAGCAGCCTTTGATATCAGTCCCTCCACCCCATTCATGTGACTCCCCAATTCCAGAAATCCAGACTGACCTGTTCTTCATCCCTCTAGATCTATGATCTCCAAACTTTACCGATCATATGCCCCTCTCAGAAGAAAAATGAGCATATCCCCTGCCATGCAGGTATAGTCACTTAGATAGTATATATGTAACATAAAGCATACAAAAGGTAGAAATTTAAAACAAGATGGATAAACAAATACAAATCCTAACATTTTATTCCTAAACCTTAAATGATCTCCCTGTGCACCCCACTTTGGAGACCATGCTTTAGGTAAAAAGCTCATACAGTGCCTTTTATTGGAGCAGGAATTCCTACTAGTCTTCTAGTGGGTTAGACCGTCAGTCGATGTGGTCTGAGTTCTTTTTTTTTTTTTTTTTTTTTTTTTTTTGGTCTGAGTTCTCATAGTGTAGAAACACACGTCTTGAAGAACCAAGTTCCTGGACTCCATGTTGGTACCCTGGACAGTGCCCAACTCCTCACAGGAGAGGAAGGGAATGAACGTGCCTTTCCTACTAGTTAATGAGAACAGTTCTCCCTCCCAATGCTGAAATGATCAAGGCGGGAGCGAGGCAAACCAATTTGTTCTGTGCAACAAACTTAAAATGTGAACCAGTTCCCTCAGCCCTCATTAAACTAATTAAACTGATCAGTATCACTTTCCTACCCCAGGATGAACTGAAGCTGAGTCGAGTTGATGAGGTTAAGCACAACCATGTTCTTGAGCAGCTGAATCAGCTGCCAAGAGTCCAAGCCATCTGGTCAACCATATGCAATGGGCATTGAGTAAGGGAATCCAGAAGCAACAGCTAGAAAGAGAAAAAAGACACTCTTCAACCCCCCGATGATTCTTTCCTCTTAATGTCTCAAAATAAAACTGAAAGAGGAATGAAATGATTAAGTGCTTGAGGCCAAATGAATTCCCTTGATTCAAATAACCCAGAATCAGAGGCAGAGACTCCCCATGCCTTGGTTTCAAAGTCCCCTCTCTCTATGTCTCTGTCTCTCTCTCTCTCTGTCTCTCTTGCTAATTCGTCCCTAGACACTATGGTTTTGTGGATCCAGAAGGCCGGGCTAGAGAGGAGAGAAATAGACTTGGGTTTGGTTAATTTGTATAAGATGCTACTGAGCACACCTCTTCATGCGCAACCCCCAGGTCTCTCATGATGTTCTGAAATGTATACGTTGTTTTAGGGTTATTTTGTGTGCTTCTGAAAAATTCCACTTATGCAATTAACTTGGAATTTGCTTAGTCCTTAATAGGCCTGTGTTATTTCCTACTCCTCCAGTACTATAAATAAAAGAAAGATGCTGATGACTTGGGGGAGCATGTGTGTGCATGCCTCAGTCCCCAGAGAGTGAGAAGACCATTTGCAGAAAAGAGTGCTGGGGAATGAAAAAATGTATACACATACACATGCGCGCGCACGCACACACACACGCATTCAAGTTAGAAAAGTAAATATAGGATAACAGAAATTTAGAGTGCCGTAGCCCTAAGTTTGAAATCTGTGTAAGTTTGAGATCTTGAATAAGTCATTTGACCTCTCTAAGCTTTAGCTCCCTCCTCTATAAAATAAAGACTAATGGTGCCATCTTTGTAAGGTGGCTGTGTGGATTAGATGCGATCATAGATGCAAAGCTCCTAGTACATAGCAGGCACTCAGTAAGTTCTTCCCACATTGTCTTAAGGGACAGTGGCAAAGTTCAAGCATCCAGCAACCCAGTGGGGAGAGCAGGGGGAGGTGATGCAGAGGGAGTCTGAGTCCCACGGAACACCCAGAGGCTGTCTTCTCTGCTGGATGACAGGGCGGGAGGGAGAAATGTTCTAGACGAGGGGGAGTGTGCCAGGGATGGAGAACACTCTAGACGATGGGTGGCATCGTGTCCTTTGCTAAAATGACATCCTTCATTAAATGGCATAGATGAGATGTCTTCACATTGGGCTAGTGTGAAAGACACCTGGTGGCTCCGGACCTCCTGGGTTCCATGTGGACACTGGCTTTCTGAGTGACTCCACAGAAAACACAGGGTCAGGGAAGCCTCGCTCCTTCTTTCATTCATTCAACAAAGTACCAATTGAAGGCCTACTGTGTGTATGCCTTGTACCAGGTGCTGGAGGCACAGGAAAATAAAACAGACAAGGTCTCAGCTCTTATGGAACTTACAGTCTAGTGGAGGAGACAGAAATAAACAAGTAAAATAATACATAAATCTAAAATTAAAAATAAAATTTCATAAATTAAATTTAAATAAAATTTAAAATGTTAGTAATTGTTGTGAAGAAAACCACTAGGATTTAGTAAAAACAGATAATAGGGGCAGGGGAGGAATCTCCCTAGGATATTCAGGAAATGCTTCTGGAGGAATATTCTAGTCTTGATATCCATAGGATCATCAAGTTGGAAGGAATGTAAGGTTGGGATTATCTCCTCTGACTACCTACCCTGTGCCAATTTGACACATTGATAACAAATGTTAATTGGCTTTAACACTTTCATTGACTTGGATTCCACAACATATTGCTATTCCTTAATGATTCAGTTTTGGAAAGTTCTATCTTTATGTTGGGTTGAAATTTAGGTTTCTGTCACTTTTACCCATTGAATCCTTAGCCTGCTGTCTGCTAGCCCAGGAGCTTCTCTAGGGAAGAATTTTCTGTTACTTGCAAACAAATGGCTCCTAACTGTCTCAAATAAGTTGAAGAAACAAACAAAAAAACCCAGGTAATTTATTGGCTTGCATAAATGAAGAATACAGGATATTTAGCTTCAGGTAGAGCTTGATCAAGGGGCTCAATGAGGACGCCAGGACCTCTCCATTACTATACTCTTTTCTCCTCTGTGTTGGATCTATTCTAAGACTCCACATGCTTTTAAGATGGCTGACAGCAGCTCCAGGCTATACCATGCAGGTTCAAGTCTAGCATGCTAGTTCCACAGTCAATCCCAGTCAGTTTCATTGTACCTCATTGGCTCTGATTGGGTCATATATCCAATCATTTTGGACAGATTAATGTGGTGCTCTGATTAGTCACGCCTGAACCCCATGGACACCACTGGAGCCAGGGATGGATTCAATCCAACTCCAAGGAGCTGGACTAGGAGTGGGAAAGGGGGTGGCTCTTGAGAGGGAAATTGGAGCATGGTTCCCAGCAGGAGAGCGAATAAATGCCAGCCCACCAAACAGTAGATGGTCACCCCTCCAGTGAGTGAATGTGGCAGAGTGGAGACTGGGGCAAACTGGAGCATGATGCCATGGGGACTGTGGGCCCAGAGTAGCCAGATTTGATTTTTAGGAGACTGCAGAAATCTGGATTTGCATTTTTTTTCAAGGTAGGCAAGTAATTTTTTTCAAAAGTGCTCAGCAGGACAAACAATAATATGTTTTGGATGAGACTTCACTTTCTCACCACGATTTTGTGACCTCTTTTTTTTTTAATGAGAACTACTTTTTTGTTGTTGTTTTTAAATTTTTCCCCATATTCTGTGGATTCCAGAATGCCGTTTCTCTGGATTCTCTTTTCTGGACACATTTCACTGGTAGAGGAGACACGCCCACATGCTGGGGAAAGAGCGTGGCTAGGGGTCACAGAGACCTGGGCCCAGACCCTACTCCCCTGGGTGGCTCAGGGCAAGTCACTGCACTTCACTGAGCCTCAGTTTCTGATCTGTCAAATGGGGAGAAAAATACTGACTTCATTGGACGGAGGCGAGAATTCAGTGACATAAAGTCTATGATGCACCTGACACACAAGAGTGGATGACGCAAGTTGCTCTCCCTTCTTAAAGGGTGGTGCCTCTCGTTATATTCCAAGTGTCACCTGAGTGAGGCAGGCGCATGCCTATTGAAGGACAAAATTCTCCTGGTGGTAAGAAAAGGATGAAATTAAAAAAAAAATTTTTTGTATCCAGCTATAACATACGTGCTGTAAAGTGTTCTTAATCTTCAGTGTGCAGCTCGGTGGATTCTTACCGGCGTGTATGCCCATGCGACCACCACTCAGATCACAATGTAAACGTTTCCAGCACCCCAGAGGGGTGATCTTTTTTTATGAGCTATTTGTGGGGATGGAGAGTGAGCCAGAGGAATAATTGGAATAAAAACATCACAGGCCTTGCGGAGTCCTGATCCTTTGTCCATGTCACCAAGGCCATTGTGCAGCAATCCGAGAGCGGGCGTCAGTTAAGGGATGCCAACATCCTGGTAACCTCAAAAGAGCGCATTACTAATAAGCACGCGGTTTCCACGACAACGCCGTACACCATGGCTGGCGAGGAAAGTCTTGTTATAATGATCATGACAATCATAATGATCCCTCGGCCTTGGATCGCCCCTCCCCCACCCCAACTCCAAGCCCTTCACACAGTTGAGCCCAGTTATGGGGCTGGTCTATTAATTAAAGGCCCCAAGGCGAACACAAAAATCCCCAGGACTGTGTCAGGAACAATGGTCCCCTAATAGCTGTCATTCTGGCATTCTCGATTCATGTGCTGGGTCTGTGTCGCCCCCGTTATAGCGGTGGAGATTTACAACAGAGATTTATAATTACTCTTCTCATATGTAAATTTGCACGTAAGTTGCGCTCCCACACTATTTATCTTGTCTCTGCCTAACTTGAGCCAAGCCCCATTATTCTTTGTCCCCAGGGCTCCTCTCATCCTTGATCGCCTTTGACATGAAGTTTGTGGTCTGAAAACGCCCGCCTGCCTCACTCTCAAACCCCCACTACACCCGACTAGCTCCAGAAGGACCTGCGTGGTGTTGGGTGTTGGGTGTGATTCGGGAGTGCTTTCTCATCATGGGTAAGATCCATGCGGGGTTTGGACTTGGATAAGGAGCACTGGACTGAGAGTCCAGGGACCTGGAAACCTGAGTGTGGTCCTGGCTCTTCTAACTGCCCGTGAAAGGTGGGCTTCGAATTCTTTAGGACACAGATGTTTCTTGTAAAATGATGTGGATAATATCGTAAGGGCTTTGTCCTTTCAAGAGCTGACAGGTTGTACCCGCCCTGTATCAGGCAGAGTCAACAAATGATGAACAGAGTAACTGACCCCTGGTTTCTTTGTCTGAAAATGAGGGTGATGGTTTCTACCCCTGTGGGTGGCGGGAGGTCACAGGAGACATGGGGACAGTCCTGGGCCAGGGTTGTTGCGTAATCAGTGCTAATACCCTCCCACCAGAATTCAGCCCCTCACTTGATGAATATTTATTGAGCACCTGTTGTGTACCCTGCACCGGGTGGGGGCAGGGGATTCAGTGGTGATTAAGCCCCACCTCTCGGGGCTCACTTTCTAGTGGGGGGAGACCAATCCCCTCTGAATGAACGAATGGTCAGTGTTTCAGGTGGGCATGAGTGCCTTGTAGGGAAAGAAAAGGGCAGGGGGATGCAAGTGATGGCGGGTGGGGGGTGGTTCCCAGAGGGTCACAAAGGCCTCCCTGAGGGGGGACATTCGACCAGAGATGTGTAGGAAGTGGGAGGGGAGCCTGTGGGTGTCTGAGTAGAGGTGAGGGGCAGCATTCCAGGCAGAGGGAACAGCACGTGCAAAGGCCCAGAGGAGGGCTCGTGGTTGTGTAAAGAAGAGTAAGGAAGCTGAGGGACCAGTGAGGGCAGAGGGCAGGGAACAGGCCACAGCAGCAGACAGGGACCAGATGACGCAGGGCCTCCAGGACTCAGCACCGTCCCGGTTCATGCTGGTACCCCCTGGAATTACCAGAGCCCCCTTTTACCCCCAGAGTGCCCTGGTTTGGACAATATATCCTATTGGTGCCCAACCTATGGGCTATGGAAAGGACCTTGATCTTTGCCCTGGATGAGATGGGAGCACTGGAGGGTTTTAAGCATAGGAGGGACACCATCTGACAGATTTAGAGGGATCGCGCTGGCTGCCTTGTGGAGAGCAGGCTGCAGGGAGCGTGGAGGGACATTCTGTGGTCCTGTCAGCAAACTGCACCCTCCAAAGTGAACGTGAGAGATTCAGGGTAGCAGGAATGCCACGGGGGCTTTTCGTTCTTGGGATCAAGGCCAAGTCACAATGTTCTCCCTTCAAGAGGCAGCGATGGGCATCAGGATCACAGTCAGGCAGAGACGAGCTCACTATCCCCCCACTCCAACCCCTACCCCATCTCAGCCTTGAAAAATGTAGCCTCAATGGTTTGAACTTCGAGCTTTTGGGGAGGAAAGTCCCTGAATTGGGATTTTCTTTGCATAAAAGATGCACCATTGGAAAGCGTATAAATCCAATTTTTGCAAATTGAATTGTATTTTAATGCACTAGGGAATATTGCTGTTCAATTTCCTCATTGATTTTCAGATTACAACAGTGTCTCTCGCCCATTGAAGAACAGTTGGAAAAACTCAGAAAAGTGTCAAAAAGGCTCATGTGAAATGAATCACCAGGGTTCAGGTATCAAATGTTTCCTGGGCCCCTACCCTGGGCCAAGGCACAGTGGGGACCAAAACGTGCACAGCCTTTGCCCTCAAGGAGTTTACAGTCCTGTAGAGAAGACCTCATAGAGCAAGTAACTGTGGAAAATAAATGAAGAGTTATTCCGGGGAGGAGTGTGTAATAAAAGGAGCTGCAGGTGTGGAGAACAGGGGCCTGGCCGTGGGGGTGCTGAGAAGTCTTCGGAAGATATGACTTTGTAGCTGAGATCTGAAGGAGAAGCAGGAGTTAGCCTGGTTTGAGTGCAGGTGAGTGCTGGGAGGGTTTTCAGTAGAAGGACCAGCATGGGCAATGGTCCTGAGGTGGAAGGAGCACTGTGTGCATAAGAGTCTGGAGAAAAGCCAGGGTGGCTATGCAAGGACATGGAGAGGGAGCTTGATCACACAAGACCTGAATGCCATGTTGTGATGAGTGGGCTTTATTTGAAGAGCAAGAGAAGCAAGTGGAGATTTCAAGCAAAGAAGTGACATGGTCAGATGTGCTGAATCTGAGTTTTCTGGAACAAGGTGAGGCATAAATATTTATAAATAAACCTACAACAACAACAAAAATACCACCTTTGATCCCATCTCTTAGAGATGGCTTCAATTAACGTTTTAGCATAGCTCCTCCCAGGGTGGTTTCTCTGCTTGTCTCTGAACACTGGATGATATACTTTTCTCATTTAACATTATATATCTTAAGCATTTTGTATACATTCTTCCTAAGTGTCATTATAAATCTACACAATCCTAATAGTTCACAAATTGGATATAACATAATTTACTCAAGCATCTCCAAATTGGTAGAGGGACTGAACATCCTCGTTTGCCTGGAACATTCCTGAGATTGTCTTTGCTCTGATGTCATTATTTGCTCTGATGTCCACCTTTATTTTTTTGAGGAAGTTTAGCCCTGAGCTAACATCCGCTGCCAATCCTCCTCTGTTTTTTGCTGAGGAAGATTGGCCCTGGGCTAACTTCCATGTCCATCTTCCTGTACTTTATATGGGACGCTGCCACAGCATGGCCTGACAAGCAGTGTGTCTGTCCACGCCCGGGATCAGAACCTGCGAACCCCTGGCCGCTGAAGCAGAGTGCACGAACCTAACTGCTATGCCACCAGGCCGGCCCCACCTCTTCCGCTTTTAGGAGTCCCGGATGCAGATTTATATGGTCATCCTTCCTATGGGATAAACATTTGAGTTGCTTATGTTATTATTAATATTATTGTTATTGCTGTTGTAAATAACCCTGTGATGCATATATTTCAGCCAATCAGCTTAAACAAACCACATAATCACAACCAGCCCTTGCTGAAAGGACCCTCAGAGTTCACCTTGTGTGTTTCTCAAACCTCAGACATCCACGTGCAATCTGCCCCAGCCACCCCCTACCAACACTATCCTGTCCTTAACATTTTTCTTTAATTCCACTTACTTTTTAAAAACTTCCGTGAGTGAGTTGATTAAGGAAGGAAAATTTACCTTACTACCACGAGTGGAAAGCCAGTATTATATTCTATTAATAGAAGTGACATAACAATGAATTCCAGGAACTATATTATGAGGGACCAGCTCTAGGCTGGAGCCTGCTAGAGACAGAAGAAAAGGAAGTTTTACAAGCATCAGAGGGATGGTAAAGCAACAGAGGGGGCTTTTTTTCTTCAATACGATGAGAGGGTTTCAAAGAACATTATAAATTTTCTCCCTCTGGGGTCCCAGCCGGCAAAGCTGGGCCCTGCATCACCTGAGGGAGTTGTGTTCATTGAGGGCTGAGGCAGCCTAAGGCCCTGGCGTTGTGCACCCTGGTAATGACTTTGGAATTTACTCCAAGGGTTTTAAGCATGAGAGAGGCGTGGTTATATTGGCATACCTCGGGGGATATTGTGGTTTGGTTCCAGACCACTGCAAAAAAGCGAGTATCACAATAAAGCGAGTCACACGAATTTTTTGGTTTCCAGGGCACGTAAAAGTTATGTTTACACTATACTGTAGTCTATTAAGTGTGCAACAGCATTATGTCTAAGAAAAACAGTGTACATACCTTAATTAAAAAACACTTTATTGTTAAAAAATGCTAACCATCATCTGAGCCTTTAGCAAGTCATAATCTTTTTGCTAGTGGAGGGTCTTGTGAAAAACGCAATTTACCTGAGAAGTGCAGTAAAGTGAAACGCAATAAAACAAAGTACTCCTGCCCTCTGTTTCCACAGAACGAATGCTGCTCTGTGCCAAGCCCTGAGCTGTCAAACAACTCGCTAGTCACTCAGTCATTCATCACGTGGACTCGCGGGCCAGCTTCCTGTTCTCCTGTAGTTCACGCTCCAGAGGATGAACAGCGATAAACAAATAAAACCCTTTTCACTTTATATACTTTAAGTGCCATAAGAGCTTTAAATTTTAAAAAATTAACAGACTATCTCTTTTAGTTTTAGGTTTACAGAAAAATTGAGCGCAAGTACAGAGAGTTCCCATATACCCCTTCACCTCCCTTATTATGAACAATTGTATTAGCATGATACATTTGTTACAGCTGATGAGCCAACATCAATACACTGTTATTTGGGTTCACTCTTTGTGCCTTATATTCTACGGTTCTTTACAAATGTATAATGACGTGTATCTACCATTACAGTATCATATACAGTCACGTGTTGCTTAACGACAGGGATATGTTCTGAGAAATGCGTCATTAGGCAATTTCATTGTTGTGCAAACATCACAGAGTGTACTTACACAAACCTAGATGGTATAGCCTACTACACACCTAGGCTCTATGGTACTAATCTCATGGGACCACCGTCATATACACCATCTGTCGTTAACCAAAATGTTATCTGGCACATGACTATAGAATAATAGTTTCACTGCCCTAAAAATCCCCCGTTCACCTCTCTATCCCTCTCTCTCCCACCCCTTGGCATTCACTGATCTTTTACCGTCTCCATAGTTTTGCCTTTTCCAGAATGTTTTGCAGTTGGAATCGTACAGTGTGTAGTCTTTTCAGACTGGCTTCTTTCACTTAGCAATATGCATTTAAGTTTCCTTCATGTCTTTTCACAGCTTGATAACTCATTGCTTTTTAGTGCTGAATAATATTCCCTTGTCTGGATGTACCACAGTTTATTTATCCCTTCACCTACTGAAGGACATCTTGGTTGCTCTCAAACTTTGGCAATTATGAAGAAAGCTGCTATAAACATCCATGTGCAGGTTTTTGTTTGGCCATAAGTTTTCAACTAAGAGCATTACTTTTTATTAAAGTTATAATTTCATTGTTAGTTAAAGTTATTTTTATTACCTTTGATGGGTAGGGTAAGATGGGATGGGCTGGCTCTTTTGACAATAGGGTCAGGGAAGATGACTTTCTTTTTTTATTGCTGTCATAATAGTTGATAACATTGTGAAATTTCAGTTGTACATTATTGTTTGTCAGTCACCATATATATGTGCCCCTTTACCCCTTATGCCCACCCACCAATCCCCTTCCCCTCTGGTAACCACTAATCTGTTCTCTTAGCCCATGTGTTTGTTTACAGGAAAGATGGCTTTTAAATTAAGACCTGAAAAGTGGGGAAGGAGCCAGCCATGGAAAAGCTGAGGGAGGAGCATCCCTGGCAGAGGGAACACAAGGGCAAAAGCCCTGGGGTGGGGACACACAGGGGCTGGGGGAACAGCCTGAGGCCAGTGTGGCTGGTGTGGAGTGGAGGAGCTGGAGAGCGAGGCAGGCCTCCAGGCCACAGTGAGCATCTGAGATTTTACCGCCACGCCTCTGGGAAGTCATTTGGGGCCTTAAAGCATGGAGTAAAGGGGCTGAGAACCACAAGGTACTTGCAGACATTATCTCAGGGATCTCCCAGGAACCCCATGAGGCTGGAACACAGTCTCTATCTGCAGATCAGAAAACTGAGGCTCAGAGCGGGAGAATGCTCACAGTCCAGATCTAACTCAGCTTCAGGGATGTAGCACAGAGCATGGAAAGAGAGATGCCGAATCCAAAAGGAAACCTCTGAATATCTATCTGAGTTACAGCCTAGGCAGACAGTAGGGTAAGAATTCAATTAGGCTATAAGGAGATTAGCAAAGGAAGTCGGCGTTGACCTCCCGGGCAGGAGCAGGCAAGGCGGGAGTGTGGGGGGATTGCAGTTTCAAATCAGACAGAAGAATTAGGTAATGGGTATGGCCGGAATCTAATTGCACATGAGACCAATCTCTTTAGAGGAAATGGAGTCTCTTGTTGTCATGGCAACCGATTATAAAAGGGCTCAGTACATTCACCAGCAGCAAGAGAGAATCACCCTGGACACTGAGGTATCATGTCCCAGCAAGAATCTCTGGTCCACAGGTGCATCAGGATTCAGTTCACCCAAGACCCACAACAATGACGGCTGAAACAAGATCAAAGTTTCCTTCTCGTGTAAATGTCAGAGGTGGGCAGCCTAGGGCTGTTTTATTTAGCTTTGGCTGCATTAACGAACTGCCCTAAAACTTAGTGGCTGAAAAGAATGACAATTTATTTCTCCTATTCTGTGCGATGGTGGAGCCTCCCCCGCGGGCTCCCTCATGCAGCTGCAGTCAGCTGGAGGGTTGCCTGGGCTATGGGGTCCCACACGGCCTCACTCTTGTGCCTGGCAGCTGGTGCTCCTGACTGGGACCCTCATCCTGTGGTCGACTAGTCTGGCTTCCTCACATGGGGCCCCGGTCAGCACTCCAGGACAGCAAATGTGGAAGCTGCATCACTGCTGATGGCCTTGCATCGGAAGTCACCCAAAATGTATTCTGCTGTGTATTACTGATCAAAGCAAGTCAGAAGACCAGTCCAGATTCGGGGGGCAGAAACTGACTTCATTTCTTGGTGGAAAGAGGGCAAAGTTGCATTGCCAAGAGGCACTGGGATGTGAGGGATCTTTCCAAACCATCTATCACAGGCTGAAATGGATGTTCTGCTTCATGAAGTCATCTGAATCCTTCCCAGTCATCCCAGGATCCTTCCATCTCACCCACTCCACCCCTAGAGTGGGGCCCTGATCCTCCAGTCCAAGAACTAAAAGATACCAACTATCGCGCCAATGGTCCTGGTGGCCAGATGGAGGAACAGACAAAAAAGAAGGGGAAAGGACACACACACCGTCTGTCTTTTCAGAAAGGTTTCTGGAATTTGCCACAAAATATTTCTGTTTGTATCTCACTGGCAGATCTTAGTCACATGGCCACACTTAGCTGCAACGGAGGCTGGGAAATACTGTCTTTATTCCAGGTGGCTAAATGCCCATTCAGAACCTTCGGTTCTAGTTCTAAGGAGGAAGCGGAGCATGGATATTGGGACCCAGCAGTTTCTGCCACGGTATGAAACTTTTGCCCCTGAGATTGCATGATGTAGTCAAGGAAGTCACTCCAATTCCCTTAGGATGGGGAACTGTCCCCTTAGTAGGCAAATGCCTGTGAACCTGCAAAGGTTTAGAAGTCAAACTCATGTCATCGTGTATTTGGTATTTAAAGTATTCATAACATTGAAGGGACTTTTTTTGGCATATTAGAGTATGAACAAATTAGCCTTGTGACTCCAATTTAAAATGTGTAATTGATTTTAGACTTGTGATTCTGCCGTCAAGAAGCCCGTGAATCTTCTTAAACTAAATTTATAAACAATACCAGAATGTAGAAGAGATCTTGAGATTCACTGTATGTACAAGTTTTTAAATTAGATTTTCCAGAGTAGTTTAAGTACTTTGGAAAGTTTTGCTTGTCAGGTCAGGCAATCGAAGTGTTTAAAAAAGGAAATTGAGTATGTTAAATTGGTAAGTCCTGTGTAAAATGTTGAAGATAATTTAATTAACCAAGTTTGCAAATGGGATGGATCATTGAACTAAGGATGAGTGGATTGACCATTAATCAAAAGCCCCTTAAAAGTGCCTGCATAGAAATAGAATAATGGTTTGTAAATTAAACTTAAAAGCTTAAGAATGAATAGGGGATTTTTAAAGCTACTGTAATACATTGAATATTAATTAAATAACAAGTACTTGCAAGGAACTTTTTCTGTATACAAAAAATCTCCCCGACACTGACATTCCCAAGCTCACTCAGGAGCTAAGTTGGGGTTTTGGGTGACTCCAAAGTCCCTGCTTGTCCCCTGGTCACACAGTGACTGCCAGCCTGGGTGGGGAATGGTGAGGGGATGGAATTGGCAGGACATGGCACCTGATGGATGGAGAGACAGCAAGGAAAGGATGCCGAGCACGAACAGTCTGCAGGTCGGGCACGGTGTGTGTGCTTGGAGAGCCCACGCAGGCTGCAGGAGCCCCTAGGAGTGTCTCCACCGCCCCATCCCACTCATCTCAACCTCCCAAGGTTACACATTGATAATCAATGGAGACTTTCCTTTGGAGAGAGGAAGGAGGTACCTGGAGACACTCAGGAGAATAGGACAGAGGAACCCTGGAAAAAAGGGCATGTCTGAGAACCAACTCTGCACTCTGCCTGGAAGAGACCATCCTGGATGTAATAATAATCTGAAAACATCCATTGCTGCCTTTCGTAGTCAATACTGTGGGACACACACCCAGGTCCCCATCTCTGGCCCGTGCACCCCTCCCCCGTGCTTTGAATCTAGGCACTCACCACCGCTGCCCTCTTCTCCAGAAAACTGCCCTCTGCCCAGGAAGTCTACCCTTCCCTGTCCCAGACCTGGGGACAAAAGACCAGTCTCTTACCTCATGTCGGTGCAGTTCACACTCCAGAGCTCAGCTGGGATGGGGCTGAAGCTAGTCCACAGCCGAGACCACTTTCTTGCTTAGCGACATGTTGTGCAAAGCAGCGCTGGCCGCCAACGAAATCCATCTGAGGGTCAAGTTTCCTCCCATACTGGTAGCCACCACCAAAGGTCCTCAGTGCTTATGGAGGGAATGACTTGAGTTATGTAAAACCCCGGCACATAGCAGGGCCTCAGTTTAGTTCCCATTGCCTCCCCAGAGGCCCAGTCTCTTTTGTAGTGACCCAGGGAAGTCTCAAGAAATGCCCTGTTCCTCTAGAGTGACCTTGCTCCAGCCTTCAGGCTCGCATCTGGTCTTCATGGAGACCTTAGGAGGATGGGAGCCCCCTGGTCCCGCTCTTCTGGGTAGGTCTGCAAAGATGCCGCATCCACAGGAGGTGGCAGCAGTAGACAGGTGGCCGGCAGCTACCCGTGTCTGATCTGGGAGCGCCCCCTCGTGGTGAGACAGAGCAATACATGCCGAGGGAAGATTTCCCACCATCCTGGTGGTCTCGCGGTTCAAACTTCAGGAGACAGAAAACGAGACTTGAACGCCGGAGCTCGGGGGCCTGTAAATAATATAAGCGGGTGGTCGTTAGCAATAGTCTTTTCTCTACTTACTATTAAAATAGGCTGTTCTTCAGTGCTGTCTTTTCTATTTGGCTGCAAATGATTAAAACATTTCCTCAACGCAAAGACAAGGAAACAAGGCCTGCCGTGGGTCTCACCTGCACCAGTGGAGAGCGAGCTTGGGCAATGGACTTTAAGAAATTTGAGCCTCACTCGAGAACAAAGCACTTTTCTATTTCCACCCATTCCATCTTTTCTCCACTCAAAAATGTAAAATGAAGATAAAAACAGGTCCAACTTATTTTGTCACCTGGCCCTACCTGAAGCTCCGGGGGACATTTTAAATAAGAATAATGTTGATAAAAGCGACAATAAAAAACTATAAGGGCTGAGGGCTCTCAGCTAAGATGGAAACACCTCAGTGGAAGAGCGTTTCCTGAGTACTCCTGAGTACCGACCAGAATCCCGGAGGTGCCATGGGTTATATACAGCTGCTTAGATGTATAAAGATCAAAGTGGGCTTCTGTGAGAGGGGAGACATAGAGGGGCTTTGTAATATTAAAAAATTGTATCCAGAAGGTATTTCAAGCAGTACAGAAAGAGTGGGGGACTAGAAGGAACCACCTTTGTTGAGCCCCTGTTATTGCCTCGTGGCTCTTATTATCGCATCTTTCAATAGTCTTGACAAATGAAAACAATCATCCCATTTTACAGACGAGGCTCAGAGAAGGAAAAGGACGAACTCAAAGTGACAAAATTGAAAAACAAAGGACCAGGATTAGAATCCAAGTCTCTTAATATCAACCCCAGTGTTTGCCACAGCACTGGGTCAACTGGTCTACCAACGTTCATTCAGTCATTCATTTATTCAACAGACGTTTATTGAGTACCTACTATGCACCAGACACAGTTCCAACCTGTGATTGCCATGCAAAAAGTATAATTATTTATTAATTCATTTGTTCTCTCAGTCATTTATTTCTTCATTTACTTATTCACTCACCCACGCATTCATCAATTCACTTGCTTATTCATTCTTATGATCATTCACTTATTCATTTGTTCATTTCTTTTCCTGTTCATTATTTACTCTTTCTCTTACTCCATTGATCATTTACTCATCTTTTCACTAATCCATACACTCACTTATCTGTACATCTCTCCATCCATCTATCCACCCATTGCTCCACCTGTCCCTCACATATCTGTCTATCCCTCTATCCATCCATATCTCCGTCCACCCATCCACCCATCCACCCATCCTTTCATTCATTGATTCCTCCATCCATTCCTCCATCAATCCCTTCCTCCATTCATCTATGCCTCCATCTGCCTATCCATCTTTTCAGGCCTCATGTTGACCTTGAAAATTAAGGATAAATTTATGGATAAATTTATGGATAAAACCTAGTTCCAACCTCCAAGGCACTCATCATCAAATGATGGTGAGTAGGAAGAAAGGTCATTGCTTCACTGTGATTAGAACTGTGACAAAGGGCTGGCAGAGCACAGAGGGGTCCTTTGTCATCTGGGGGTGGGAAATCCTGGAGGAGATCAAGGTCAAATCCTAAATGAAGAATTAGCCAAATGGAGCAGGATAGAGGCAGTAGGAATTTCAGGCAGAGAGAATAACACGTAAATAGGCTTGGAGGTAGAGCAGACACAGAGTGATTGGGGACCTACAAGTGTGGCTGGGACTTAGAAACAAACAGGGATGGGTAGGGAGGCAGTGAGGGGTGGGTCTGACCACCTGGGATCACACTCATTTCTCTCACAGGTATTGACTTTTAAGATTTTTAGCTTTGTGCGTTGTGAAGATGGCCGTGTTTGGCACTCTGTCTGCCTGAATTACCTTCTGACCTCCATCAGCTCTGAGAGAACAGTCCTGCAGAACTGTAAGAAGTCCAGTCTCCCCACAGTGTCCTTGGTGACAGAGCCCACCTCTCCTGATCACTGTTAGAGCCAGTGGTGCGAAGTCACCCTCAGCCCCCTCCTCTGTCTGTGGTCATACCCTGGGCTACGGCGCCTCCACAGAAATATCCTCTAGATCTGCTCCAGCACAGCCCTCCCCAGCTTCTGCTTCCTCTCCCACGTGTGATAGGTCTCCAGGCCCTGAGCATTCCGCCTCCTCACTCCCTCCACCTCCTCCTGGTTAGCCAGACCGACATTTACCTAATTCAGAGCCCCATGATCCCTGCCAGCATCTCTCTACCAGCCCCCTCTCTCGTCTCTCTGCCTCAGTGGCTTCCTTCAGCCCCTACATGGCCATTCTTCTGCCTCTGGAGTGGCCTTTCTGAAACTCCAATATTCTCATGTAATCTGCTTGTGTAAAACCCTGAAAGGCACATTTTTCAAGGCTAGGGGGTCTAGTCCAAACTCATTGGCCAGCTGTTCAAAGTCCTTTCCCATCTGGCTCATTCTGTTTCTCCAGGCTTGCCAGGCTTCCCCGCCTCACATGTGCCCTATGCCCACCAAAGCCCCAGAAGCTCCCCAACACATCCCACTCCTACTCACCTCTGCCTCTGCAACTGCTGGCTCTCTGCCTACAATGGCCTTCCCTGCCCTGTCTCCCCAAAAGACTCCTGCTCATCCTCCAAAACACGGCTGGGTGCATCCATTACACCTTGTCATGACTGCTATTTCACCAGTCATCGTGCTTCATTGCAAGGACTTATTTTCCATCTATCTGTCTCCCTCCACTAGACTGTGAGTCCCTGGGAGGCAGGAGACCTTTGACAAAGGCCCACATCTCATCACCTGAGGATGTTAGGACAATCTTATTGATTGGCAGTTGGACTGGTTTCCAAGGACTTGTCTTCCCAGAAAGATCCTGTGCAGACTGGCAAAACAACATCTTGAGGGTGAGATGGGGCACCCAGAGATTATCCAGCTGCTGGGCTGTCAGTCAGCTGAACTCTGGAACCAGAGGCAAGGCCCTGGGGGAGAAGGTGGTGGCAGATGAAGATTCATTCAGAGGTGCTAGCAGCTGCTCCCCGAGGCTCACTCACTGCTGTGCCGACATTCCTGTAGCACCAGCTGGGGAGTCCTGCCTATTCTCAGTCCCAGGCACAGATGGTCCTGCCTTCCACTCTGGCCTCACAGGGAAGGAGCCACACATCCAAGAGGCAGCAGAGCAGGATATGAGAGCGCATGCTGGGGCTTCTGGCTCCACCTCTGTCTAGGAAGAGAACTTGACACAGTCCTTCACTTCTTGGGGCCTTAACATGGGGGTGACATTAGTACCTACCTCATGGGGTTGTTGAGAGGATTAGACGAGGTAATACATCGCAAGCCCTTGAAACACTAGAAATGTTCAATAAGACTTAGCTGTTATAATTTCCTGAGTCTTTACTACAAGAGCAGCAAACTCAAGAGCCTAGAGGGGTAAGATGTATTTTGGGGCCTTGATTTTTAATCCAATCTGACAATTTCTGCCCCTTTAATTGGAGTGTTTAGGCCATTTACATTTAATGTGATAATTGATATGGCTGAGTTTAAATTCATAATTTGGCTGTTTGTTTTCTATTTGTCCCATTTGTTTTGTGTTTCCTTTTTCCTTTTCTTCTGCTTTCTTTTGGATTGAATATTTCTTATGATTCCATTTTATCTCCTTTGTTGGTTTATTAGCTAAAATTTTTTATTTCATACTTAAAGTCTTTATTTTTTTAGAGCAGTTTTAGGTTCACAACAAAATTGAGAGGAAGGTACAGAGATTACCCTCTGCCCCTCATTATCAATATCCCCCATAGAGTGTACATTTGTTACAACTGATGAATCTGCATTGACGCATCATAATTACCCAAAGTCCATAGTTTACATTAGGGTTCACTCTTGGTGTTGTACATTCTATGCATTTGGACAAATGTATAATGACATAAATCCATCATTATAGTATTATATGGAGTATTTCGCCGACCTAAAAATCCTCTGTTCTCTGTGTATTCATCCTACCCTTCCTTAACCCCTGGCACTCATGGATCTTTTTAGAGTCTCCATAGTTTCGCCTTTTCCAATACGTCACATAGTTGGAATCATACTATGTATATAGTTTTTCCAGACTGGCTTCTTTCACTTACCAATTTAAGTCTTCCAAGTCTTTTTATGGCTCGTTAGCTCATTTCTTTTTAGTGCTAAATAATATTCCATTGTTAGGATATACCAGTTTACTTGTCAATTCACTTACTGAAGGGCACCTTGGTTGCTTCCAAGTTTTGGCAATTATGAGTAAAGCTGCTATAAACATCCATGTGCAGGTTTTTGTGTGAACTTTTAAGTTTTCAGCTCCTTTGGGTAAGTACCAGGGAGTGTGATTGCTGGGTCATATGAGAAGAGTATGTTTAGTTTTATAGGAAACTACCAAACTCTCTTCCAAAGTGGCTGCACCATTTTGCATTCCCACCAGTGGTGGATGAGTTCCTGTTTCTCCACATCCTCACCAGCATTTGGTGTTGTCAGTGTTCTGGATTTTGGCCATTCTAATAGGAGTGCAGTGGTATCTCATTGTTGTTTTAGCTTGCTTTTCCCTGACGTTGTATGATGTGGAGCATCTTTTCATGTGCTCATTTGCCATCTGTATATCTTCTTTGGTGAGGTGTCTGTTAAGGTCCTTGGCCCATTTTTCAATCGAGTTGTTGCTATAACTCTTTGTTGAGTTATTTTAGTGTTTGTTTTGGAGTTCATAGTACACGTCTTTAACTTATCACAGTCTACCTTCAAGTGGCATTATATCACCCCACATATGAGAACCCTACAACACTATGCTCCCCTTCCTCCCCTTCTTTTGTTGTTATATATAGTATTGCTACATATATTACATGTATATTGTTATTATTTTTGCTTAAACAGTCAATTCATTTTAAAGAGATTTTTTTAAATAAAGGGAAATAGAAGATTTTTATTTACCCAAATAATTACCATTTTCAGTGCTCTCATTCCTTTGTGTGGATCCAGACTCCACTCTGGTGTTGTTTTCTTTCTCCCTGATGAAGGACTCCTCTCAGGTAGTACAGGTGTGCTGGTCATGACTTCTTTCAGCTTTTGTACATCTGAAAACATCTTTATTTTGCTTTTATTTTAAAAAGACACTTTTGCTGGACGTAGAACTCCAAATTCACTTTTTCTTCCTTCAGCACTTTAAAGATGGTACTCCACTTCTTCTCATTGGTCTTGTTTCTTTTCAGAAATCTGATGCCATCCTTACATTTGTTCCTCTGTATGTAATATGTTCCCCCTCTTTTGGCTGCTTTTAAAAGTTTTCTTTATATCTAGTTTTGAGCAATTTGATTATAATGGGCCTTGGTGGTGTTTGCTTAATGTTTCTTTAAGGTTAGGAGGGGAAAAATGGGAGCATAATGTTATAAGATTCTTGAGGATAATGTTGTGAAGTTCTCATATTGTATGTGAAGTAGTGTGACATCATTTGGAGGTAAGAGGCAGAATGTGATAAGTTAATGTTGCTCGGGTTCATCGAGCTTCTTGGGTCTGTGGGTTTATAGTTTTTATCAAATTTGGAAAATTTTCAACCATTATTTCCCTTTCAGGGACTCCAAATTATCTATCTATCTGTCTGTCTATCTATCTATCTATCTATCTATCAGCTATCTATCTATCTATCTATCATCTCTCTCTATCATCTATCTATCAATCATCTATCTATCTATCATCTATCTCTCTCTCTGTCTCTCTCTCTAGATATCTATCTATCTATCATCTATCTATCTATCTATATCAGCTTGGAGTCATCCCACAGCTCACTTATACTCCGTTCGTTTCTTTTTTCAGTATTTTTTTACTTCTGTGTTTCATTTTGGATAGTTTCTGTATCTTTAAGTTCACTAATATTTTTGATGTGGGTCCATTTAATAACTTCCATGTCACAATTTAACATGTTCAATACTTCCTCTAACTTCTTGAACATATGAAATGCAGCTATAATCACAGTTTTAATATCTTCATCCATCAATTCCATCACCTATGTCTTTTCTGGGTCAATTTCAAAATGATTGAATTCCCTCCTCATTAATAGGCTGAATTTCCCTGCTTCTTTGCATGCCTGGTGAGATGCATTTAAGTTATTTGCAATCAGTTTAATCTTTGCTTTTACGCTTTTAAAGATGGGACACGAGCAATGTTTAGTTTAGAGCTAATTTTGTCCCGTTACTGAGGCATAGTATCACAGGGGTGCCTACATCTCGTAGGCATTTGGTGATTGTGACACCACGGACCCGAGCACATATAGTTTGGACCTAAGCACCATGCAGCAGAAGGCAAGGGTAAACCACTGCTGTAGCTTCCTTTTTTAAAAAAAAATCTTTTTTACCTTGAAAACCCTGTGATGAGACAGTCCAAAATGAAATATGAGATAGTGCGGGAGGAGCAAAGAACAAGTACGAGTAGCACTGTTGCTAACGATGTGACTAGACTGAAGCCGGAAGACGTCTGGAGGCTGAAGTGCCCTAAGGTGAAAGGAATGTCCGACGCTGCACCGCACACACAATTGGAACGTGGAACGTGGGAAGCGTGAGCCGAGGTAAACTGGAAATTGTAAAGCCAGAAATGGAGGGGCCAGCCTGGTGGCGCAAGCGGTTAAGTGTGCCCGTTCTGCTGCGGTGGCCCTGGGTTTGCCAGTTCGGATCTTGGCAAGCCGTGCTGTGGCGGTGTCCCATGTAAAGTGGAGGAAGATGGGCACGGATGTTAGCCCAGGGCCAGTCTTCCTCAGCAAAAAAAGAGGAGGATTGGGCCGGCCCTGTGGCTTAGCGGTTAAGTGCGCGCTCCGCTACTGGCGGCCCGGGTTCGGATCCCCGGCGCACACTGACGCATCGCTTCTCCGGCCGTGCTGATGCGGCGTCCCACATACAGCAACTAGAAGGATGTGCAGCTATGACATACAACTATCTACTGGGGCTTTGGGGGAAAAAAAAGGAGGAGGATTGGCAATAGATGTTAGCTCAGAGCCGGTCTTCCTCAGCAAAAAGAGGAGGATCAGCATGGATGTTAGCTCAGGGCTGATCTTCCTCACACACACACAAAAAAAGGGAAGAAATGGAGTCTTTAAATATCGTAGAGCTTGGCGTTAGTGAACTAAAATGGATGGAATGGGACACTTTCAGACAGAGAACCACAAAACGTTCTACTCTGGAAATGACAAACCCAGAAGAAATGGAGTGGCTCTAATACTGAGGCAGGACATAGCCCAGGCAGTGAGGGGCTTGATGTAAGGAGTGATCAAATAACATCAATCAGACTTCCGGGAAAACCTACTAACATAACCATCATCCAAGTCTATGCTCCAACTACAGATGCTAGAGGAGATGAAATTGAAATTTTTTTTGCAAGAAGAAATTGATCATACACCAAAACAAGACACGCTGATAATTATAGGTGACTGGAAAGCAAAAGCAGGAAGTAAAGTGGAATCAAATGTCGTTGGAAAATTCAGAGTAGGGGTCAGAAACAAAGCAGGAGATCGGCTCGTGGATTTCTGCAAAGCCGACAATCTATCCATCGCAAATACATGCCTCAGACAACTGAACGGACGACTGTCTACATGGGCATCACCAGAGGCCAAGACAGAAATCAGACAGGCTGTGTAAGTGGACGCAGGAGATGGAGAGGCTGTGTTCTCTCTACCAAAACAAGACCAGGAGCAGACTGCAGTCCTGACCTCGAGCTGTTCACATCAAAATATCAGAGCAAAGCTGCAGGAGAGAGCTCAAAGAATCCTAGTGCCGAAAGTAACGTAAACAACATTCTCAATCAGTTTAAATTCCACATCAAAAACAGATTTGCGTTGTTCCACTTAATGGACCGAGAACCAGAAGAACTAAGGCCTGAACTCAGAAATATTATTAAGGAAGAATGCGAAAAGACAATGCCTGAAGTAAAAAGAAAAGAAACATCGAGATGGATGACAGAAGAAACACTAAAAATTGTTAAGGACAGGCGAGAGCAAAAGTAAAAGGTGACAAAAGCAGGGTTAGAATCCTGAACTCAGCTTTTTAGCGACTGTCTCATAGAGATAAAGAGAACTACTGTAATAGCCAATGCAAAGAGATAGAGGAAAACCACAAAAAGGAAGAACAAGAAGTCTCTTCCAGAAGATTCAAGAAATCAAAGGGAAACTTAAACCTAGATTAGGAATGCTGAATGACCAACAGGGAAGCACTATCTGATTACGAGAAAATAAAGGGAAGGTGAAAACAGTACACTGAAGATCTACACAGAAGAGACAGAAGGATGACAGGTTCCTTTGAAGAAGATTCCTATGAGGAAGAACCTGTAATTCTAGAAAGTGAAGAGAAAGCTGCCCGGAAAATATTGGGAAGAAATAAGTCACCAGGGGTAGACGGGATACCGATAGAATTATTTTAAGCCTCAGAGACTGAATCTGTTGAAATCCTAACAAGAATATGCCAACAAATATGGAAAACAAAACAATGGCTTATAGACTGGAGACACTCAATATACATCCCAATCCCCAAGAAAGGAGATGCCAAGGAGAGCAATAACTCTAGGACCATTGCTCTAACTTCCCATGCAAGTAAAGTGACGCTCAAGGCGCTGCAACAGAGGCTTTCACCTTAAGGAGCAAGAAATGCCTGCTGTCCAAGCTGGATTTTGAGAAGGGGGAGGCACACGAGATCTAATTGCAATTATTCGTTGGGTACTGGAGCGCTCTAAAGAATTTCAGAAGATGCTTAGTCTATGTTTTATAGACGACAGTAAAGCCTTTGATTGTGTGGATCATGAAAAGCTCTGGGCTGCTCTGAAAGAAATGGGCGTGCCTCAGCACTTGATTGTCCTGATGCTTAACCTGTATTGTGGACAAGAAGCCACTGTCAGGACAGAACATGGACAGAAAGAATGGTTTCCTAGAGGCAAAGGTGCCAGACAAGAGTGCATTTTATCTCCCTACCTGTTTAATCTGAACACAGAACATATCATACAAAAACCTGGGCTAGACTCAGAGGAAGGAGAAGTGAAAATTGGTGGGAGAAATATCAACAATCTGAGATATGCAGATGACCCCATCATACTGGCAGAAAGCAGCGATGACTTGAAACGACTTCTGACGAAAGTGAAAGATGCAAGTGCCAAAGCAGGATGGCATTTGAACATCCAGAGGACAAAAATCCTGACCACAGAAGAACTACACAACTTTAACGTAGATGGTGAAGACATTGAAGTTGTTCAAGATTCTGTTTACCTTGATGCAGTCATCATTGATTTCAGCCAAGAAAGCAAGAGAAGACTGAGACTGGGAAGGGCAGCAATGACAGAATTAGGAAAGATCATCAATGTAAGGAAGTGTCATTGAGACCAAGGCCAAGGCTATCCACACCCTTGTATTCCCAATTACTGTGTACAGGTGCAGAAGCTAGACAGTGAAGAAGGCTGACAGGAAAAAAATTGATTAATTTGAAATATCGTGTTGGAGGAGCACTCTACAGATACCCTGGACTGCCAGAAAGACGAACAAGTGGGTCCTACAGCAAATTAAGCCTGACCTATCGCTGGAGGCAAAAATAATAGAACTGAGGCTGTCCTACTTTGGGTACATTGTGAGAAGGCAGGATTCTTTGGAAAAGATAATAATGCTGGGAACAGTAGAAGGCAGCAGGAAAAGAGGAAGACCAAATAGGAGATGGATTGACTCCATGAAGGAAGCCATAGGCACGAGTCTACACGAGCTGAGTAGAGCTGTTGAGGACAAGACATTGTGGACATCACTCATTCAGAGGGTCGCCAGGAGGCAGAGCCGACTTGACAGCATGTAACACCCACCCTGAGGCATGAGCTTTGTGAGTACTCTGCCTATGGCCTTGTGAATTATGAGATTTTCCACTCTGGCTGCTGGGAACAGGAACTATTCCCAGCCCCGTGCCGGCTCCTGGGACTGTGTCCTCTAATCTTTTCGAGTGGTTCTTTGCTGTTTCATACATGTTGTGATGGCTAATTTTATGTGTCAACTTAATTGGGCTAAGATATGTCTAGACAGCTGGTAAAACATTATTTTGGGGGTGTATCTGTGAGGGTGTTTCTGAAAGAGATTAGCATTGAAAGCCATAGACTAAATAAAGAAGATCACTCTCCTCAATGTGGGTGGGCCTCATCCAATTCGCTGGGGCTCTGATTAGAACAAAAGTTTGCAGAAAGGGCAAAATTGCCCTTTGCTTGAGCTGTGACTTCCATCTTCTCTTGCCCTCAAAATTGGTGCTCCTTGTTCTTGGCTGTTGGATTTGGGTCAGGACTTATACCGTCTGTCCCCCTCCCCCTAATTCTTGGGCCTTTGGACTCAGAGTAAACTACACCAACAGCTTTCCTAGTGAGACTTCTTGGCCTCAATAATCACATGAGCCAATTCCTACAATAAATCTCCTCATATATAAATATTCATATATATATATGTATTTTATTGATTCTGTTTCTCTAGAGAACCCTGACTAATACAGATTTTTGTACCAAGAGTGGTTCTAGAGGAATAGAATTTTAACGATCAATTTTCTGAATTGGTTCTGGGGTTTCTGGAATGGCTTCTCTAATATGATTAGATTTATAGACACAAATGACTCTATATCCAGTAGCAAAGAGAGCACTGATAGTCTGTGGTGTGAACTGTTTGTAGAGACACGCAAAATATCAGCACTGGATACTCCTAATCAACCTGATCAATAAGAAGCCAGGAGCTGGGTGACTCTGTATATAATACATTCAAACATTTTTGGAAAACTAAGGAACATAATGACATTGGTTGGTTGCTCCTAATGTCGCTGGACAAAATGGTGAAGGAAAAGGATGAGCTCGGGGATTCCAATTCCCAGCTCAAGCACTGCATAAATGACTTAAGAGCTCTATGCGTGCCCTGAAGGAGAGCCTTATCGCCTGTAGCTGCAAGGCTGGAATTGCTGAAAATTAAATGCAGAGCATCATCTTGTGATTGGCTGAATTACAGTGTAAGCTGAACTATCAGTCTCATGAGGTGTCTGCTGTTAAAGTGAGGGCATTGATTGGGAAAGAATGGGGTCCTATGAGTTGGGAGGGGGCCATGTAGAAAGATTCTGATGAAGCTTGGGATACTGAACCCCTAAATTCTGATGAATCTTCTTTGCCAGTGGAAGAGTTCTCCCCACCCCCAGTGGAAGTAGCCACCCTGCCCCCAGCAGAATTGGCCTCCCCACCGCCAACAAAAGTGACCTCCCCAACCTTGGCCTTTCCACCTCCAGGCTTAGGGAGTTAACCCTGCATTGCCTGAGGAAACTGTAACGGCCTCCCCTGGGGCAGTCACCATGCAAAACGATGCTGATACTGCTACTAAACCTCTTAATCTCAAATATGTGTGCCTGATGCACAATAAGCCAATCACTGAGACCGTTGGGTGCTTGGAGATGGAGAAAGGTTTATTTGAGTTGACCAAAATGAGAAGGCAGGAGGATAGGTTCACTCAAATCTGCCTAAACAAAAGAAGAAAGTAGGGGGTTTTATGGAGCTAAGAGGCTTGGGAGGAAGAGTTTTGGAGAAACAAAGGGGAAATCCATTATTTCTTTCATTTCAGATAACCTCCTGGGCAATCTCACTTCTGGGCATCAAAAGCAGCTGGGGGTTAGGTTAAACCCTAACCCCTCAGGTTAAGCAAGAAAACAGCAAATTAACAAGATTAACTTCTTTTCATCTGTGTCTGTGTTGGGAACAAGACTGAAGGGTAATCACGTTCTCATCGAATATTTAGAGTAATTCTCAGGTGCCTGGCTTCAATACTCCTCAAGATCCACCACCACCACTCCTCTTTTTTTTTTTATACTTTTATTTATTTATTTATTTATTTATTTATTTATTTATTTATTTATTTATTTGTGAGGAAGATCAGCCCTGAGCTAACATCCATGCTAATCCTCCTCTTTTTGCTGAGGAAGACCGGTTCTGAGCTAACATCTATTGCCAATCCTCCTCCTTTTTTTTTTTCCCCAAAGCCCCAGTAGATAGTTGGATGTCATAGCTGCACATCCTTCTAGTTGCTGTATGTGGGATGCAGCCTCAGCATGGCCGGAGAAGCAGTGCATCGGTGCGCACCTGGGATCCGAACCTGGGCCGCCAGTAGCGGAGCCCGCACTTAACTGCTAAGTAACGGGGCCGGCCCCACCACCACCCCTCTTTGCTTCTAGACCTATAACTAGACTCAAATCCCAGCAGCCCCTAAATGTGAGGTGCAAGGTGAGCTACACTCCAAAAGAACTACTTGACTTTTCTAATTTATACAGACAGAAATCCTGGGAACATGTGTGGGAATGGGTGTTTAGGGTATGGGATAATGGTGGAAGGAACATAAAGTTGAATCAGGCTGAATTTATTGCCACGGGCTCCCCAAGCAGAGATTCTGCATTTAATGCTGCAGCTCCGGTGTTAGGAAGGGCTCTAACAGCTTGTGTGGTTGGTTGGCTGAAACATGGACCAAAAGGTGGCCCACTGTGAGTAAAGTGGAAATGCTTGACCTGCCTTGATTTAATGTAGAGAAAGGGATTCAGAGGCTCAGGGAGATTAGAATGTTAGAGTGAATTTGTCATTTAAGACCTACTCCCCCACACTGGGAGGTCCAGAAGACATACCATCACCACAACTGTGAGAAAGAAATTTGTGAGGGGAGACCCAGCATCCTTGAAGAGCTCTGTGATCACTCTTCTCTGTAGGCCAGACCTCACAGTGGGCACTGAAGCCACTCAATCGGAAAACCTAAATGCGTGGGAGTAATTGGATCCCAGGGTGGCAGGGGCCTAGTGGTGGCACTCATTACCAAAGGCAAGGTGGGCATGATTACCATAACGGGCAGCAGAATCAAAGCAGTGATCAGAATAGCCTGACTCACATGCACCTATGGCATTGCCGAGTTAATCGTGGTGTTCCTAGAAGTGAAATAGAAAGGAAGCCTACTAAATTCTTATTTGATCTGTATAAGCAGAGGAGTTCTAGGTCAAGTGGACAGTCTAACGTGAATCATAAAATAAACAGAGTCACGGCCCCTCAATTAATTTACAGACTTGACTCGGTTTACAGACTCAACCCCTGAATGAAGTGGAGCCTGGGTCCCCTTGAAGAAGGACCCTGATACACTACCAAAAATTTATACTGTTAATCTTTCTCCAAGCCTTCCCTCAAAGGGACCTATAGCCTTTTACCAGGGTAACAGTACGCTAGGGAAAAGGAAATAATCAGACCATTCGGGGACTTCTGGACACTAGTTCTTCTTCTTTTTTTTTTTTTTTTGTGAGGAAGATTAGCCCTGAGCTAACATCTGATGCCATTCCTCCTCTTTTTGCTGAGGAAGACCAGCCCTGGGCTAACATCCGTGCCCATCTTCCTCTACTTTATATGGGACACTGCCGCAGCATGGTTTGACAAGCGGTGCATTGGTGCACGTTGGGGATCCGAACATGTGAACCCTGGGCCACCGAAGCAGAGCACACACACTTAACTGCTATACCACCGGCACGGCCCCTGGACACTGGTTCTGAACTGACGCTAATTCCAGGAGACCTAAATGTCACTGTGGTCTACCAGTCACTGTAGGGGCTTATGGAGGTCAGGTGATCAATGGAGTTTTAGCTCAGATCTGTCTCATAGTGGGTTCCTGAACCCATCCTGTGGTTATTTCCCCAGTTCTGGAATGCATCATTGGAATAGACATACTTAGCAGCTGGCAGATTCCCTACATTTGTTGGCTGACCAGTGGAGTAAGGGCTATTATTGTGGGAAAGGGAAAGTGGAAGCCACTAGAACTGCCTCTACCTAGGCAAATAGTAAACCAAAAGCAATACTGTATTCCTGGAGAGATTGCAGAGGTTTGTGCCACCATCAAGGACTTGAAAGATGCGGGGGTGGTGATTCCCCCCACATCCCCGTTCAACTCTCCTATCTGGCCTGTGCAGAAGACAGATGGATCTCAGAGAATGACACTGGATTATCATAAGCTTAACCAGGTGGTGACCCCAATTGCAGCTGCCGTACCAGATGTGGTTTCATTCCTTGAGCAAATTAACACATCCCCTGGTACCTGGTATGCAGCTATTGATCTGGCAAATGCCTTTTTATTCATGCACGTCTACAAGGCCCACCAAAAGCTGTTTCCTTTCAGTTGGCAAGGCCAGCAATATACTTTCACTGTCCTATCTCAGGGGTATATCAACCTTCTTCAGCCCTAATTTATAGTTTAGCACATGTCATAATTTAGTTCACAAGAGTCTTGATTGCTTTTCCCTTCCACAAGATATCACACTGGTCCGTTCCATTGATGACGTTATGCTGATTGGACCTAGCTAGTAGGAAGTAGCAACTACTCTAGACTTATTGGTAAGACACTTGTGTGTCAGGGAGTGGGAAGTAAATCGGACAAAAATTCAGGTGCCTTTTACCTCAAGGAAATTTCTAGGGGTCCAGTGGTGTGGGGCATGTTGAGGTGTCCCTTCTAAGATGAAGGAGAAGTTGTTGCATCTGGCCCTTGCTACAACCAAGAAGGAGGCTCAATGCCTAGTGGGCCTCTGTGGATCTGGGAGGCAAACTATCGAGTGTGTTACTTCAGCCCATTTACTGAGTGACCTGAAAAGCTGCTAGTTTTGAGCGGGGCCCAGAAGGGGAGAAGGCTCTGCAACAGGTCCAGCCTGCTGTGCAAGCCGCTCTGCTACTCGGGCCATCTGATCCGGCAGATCCAGTTACAGAAAGGAGGACCGTAGCTGTCGTGAGTATTTCCTCCTTGTTTTATTATGAATACATTGGTGTATACATACAAATATTGTCAATATCTTTGTTTTCCTCCTCTTATTACTTTACCATGTAACAAGATGTATTGACTTTATATCAGTACTTAAGTATTATTAATTTTACATCATAGTATTTAAGTTATGAGATATCAGAAGAGTAGACATCACTCAAGTAAACATTTACCTCTTCTTCTGGGGAAGAGATTAGCGCATTTTTGGTTGTAGAGAGGGTAATTTGATCATATTAGAGGGAATTGTGGCCTTTTATTGTCATTATTTGGAAATTAAGTATGGTGTAAGGAGATAAGGATGTGTGCCAGATTGACAGGGGTGGACTTGTGATGGTTATGACCGCGGGTAGTTTCCACACGTGAATGTTGTGATGGTTGCTTTTGTGTGTTAACTTTATTGGGCTAAAGGACGCCCAGAAAGCTGGTAAAACATTATCTCTCCGTGTGTCTGTGAGTGTTTCTGGACGAGATCTGCATTTGAATCAGTGAACTGAGTCAAGAAGATCACCCTCATCAATGTGGGTGGGTATCATCCAATCCCTTGAGGGCCTGAACAGGACAAAAAGGCAGAAGAAGGGCAAATGTGCTCTTTGCTTGAGCTGGGACATCCATCTTCTCCTGCCCGAGGTGCTCCCGGTTCTTGGGCTTTCAGACTTGGATTGGGACTTACACTATTGGCTCCCCTGGTTCTCAGACCTTTAGACTCAGACTGAATTATACCACTGGCTTTTCTGGTTCCCAGCTTGCAGACAGCAGATTGAGGGACTTCTTGGTCTCCATAACTGCATGGGCAATTCCTATAATAAATCTCCTCTCCCCTTAATGTATCTCCATATATCCTATTGATTCTGTTTCCCTGGAAAAACCTGGCTAATACGGATGTGCTCATCAGTACTCAGAAGACTCGAGGGCCGGTCCCATGGCTTAGCAGTTAAGTGCACGCGCTCCGCTGCTGGCGGCCCGGGTTCAGATCCCGGGCGCGCACCGACGCACCGCTTCTCCGGCCATGCTGAGGCCGTGTCCCACATGCAGCAGCTGGAAGGATGTGCAACTATGACATACAACTATCTACTGGGGCTTTGGGGAAAAAAGATAAATAAATAAAATTAAAAAAAAAAGAAGACTCTAGCGGTCCTCAGCAGATCTCCAGAGCTAGCACATACTCACTCTCTTCCTTTCTCTCTCTCGCAATCCCTCCCTCCCCCTTTCTCTCTTTCTGTACAGCTCTCTCTTCAGTGACACTCTGCCCTGGGAACTCTAGCCACTGTGTCCTCCCAGCTGCATCTCCTCTACTCAGGGAGACCACTGGGCTCCACGTAGTTTCCCCTCCTGCACTATGTCCTGAAAACTCCCTCCAGATAGTAAGCTGGGATCAATTGTGGGCTCCCCTCTTTTGTTTTCTATCTCTCAGGGATCACTGCCTTTGTTGTCTGATGTATAATGTCTTGAAAACTGTTGTCTTGTGTATTTTTCCCAGTTTTTTGGTTCAGGTGAGAGGATAAACTCATTTCCTATTATCCCATCTTGGCCAGAAGGAAAGTCAATGAATGAGCCCAGATCTCTTCTTTTTTTTTTTTTTTTTGTGAGAAAGATCAGCCCTGAGCTAACATCCATGCCAATCGTCTTCTTTTTTTGCTAAGGAAGACTGGCCCTGGGCTAACATCCGTGCCCATCTTCCTCCAACTTTATACGGGACGCTGCCACAGCATGGCCTGACAAGCGGTGCATCAGTGCACGCCCAGGATCAGAACGCGGACCTCCAGCAGCGGAGCACACACACTTAACCGCTATGCCATGGGGCTGGCCCCCAGATCTCTTCTTAAGGAACCCATAGATCTCCAGATGTTTCTATTGGGTAACTAAAATGGAGAACTATTGATCTAAGCCACCCTAATGATACCACTTCAACACAAGGTTGACATAAGGGAAGCCATATTGTAGAAAAGAAACCCTATTGTAACTTTGGATGACCTCTGACTGACTCTGGACTTTATGGCCCCTCCCAGCTGCTATAACTTGATAACTTTGTTCTTTTGAGTTCCTTGGGAATGTGATGACCCCTGGGCAGAGACTCTATGCTGATAGCCATCATCAAGAACAACTGAAAGATCAGGGTATAGGGTGTTGCTCTGGTCTCTGATGCACATCCAGTAAAACAAAAGACTATCAGGAACTAAGGCCAGATGTCTGCCCTTACCTGGAGGCCAGATGCCTTCCCCATCGGGAGACCTGCCCCCTATATAACTGGCCTGTAATCTTTGTTCTGTAAGATGGTTTTTTTCGGACATTAGTTGGCCATCTTCCCTCTTGCTACCAAGCTGTAACAAAAAGTCCTTTCTCTCTTACCATCTTGCCTCTTGACTATTGGCATGACTTGCAGCTGGCAAACGACGCCCCCTTTGGGTGGTAACACTAATTCCTCTTTAAATATTTTTTTCAAAAACACGGGATGCACCAAAGACCTTCTATAGGCTATATTTGGCCCTTGGCTTGCCATTTTGAGATCCATACCTTACCTATTTCCAGACACTTTTTACTTGTTATTTTAGCTTGTTTAAGCCTCAAAGAGTTAGTCTTCACATTTTATAGGTTCAGAAATTAAGACCCAGAGAAGTTAGGCAAACTCCCCAGAGTTAGGAGTTGGAAGAGACAGGATTCGAACCCAGGTCCTCTCTGACTTCAAAGCCTGTGCCATTTTCCTACCGGAAATTCCTACCCCTTTGTCCTCATTGGCACGGTTTCATTTCATGGTTTTTTGTGTGTGTTTACTGTGGGCTTCTTCCACTCCGCCAGGCTCTGAGACTTCCTCGTCTTTGTATTCCCACCCCTCCGTGTTTAGCAGAGGGCCTGACCCGCAGGAGATGATGAGGGAATTTTTGTTGAACAAACGACTTTTCTCCTTCTGTTTGCCTGCTTAGTGTTTTACACCTTCTCTAGTCCACACCTGTCTATTAAGTGGGAGGTATGTTACCAGCAGCACAGGTGGGATTTAAATCAGGCAGCTGTTACCTGAGAGATGACGCCTCTGCTCCCACAGGCATGAGGAGTGTGGAGTGATGCCAAGATAGAGTCGGTTCATTAGAGAGGAAAAGAGCTGGTTGACATCATGTAAACACAAGCTTTGAGGGATTTTTCAAAGAAATTTAAAATCCTAAGATATTAGAGAGTGGATAGTCAACTTCAGTAGTCATCAAAAAATATCAAAGTCAAAACAAACAAAATATTAGCATACTTAAAGAAAACAACAACACTGGTATTGATGAAAATACAAAGAAACGATGCTCTCATATGCTTCTGATGGCATTATAAATCAGTATTATTTTTCTGGAAGGTCAGTTAGCAAAGCTTATCAAAAGCCTTAAATATGTTCATACCATTTGACTCAGCAATTTCATGTCTAGAACATTCTATCCTAAGGAAATAGTCAGACAGGTGCGCCATGACTTATCCATGAGAATGCTCATCGAAGCACTGTTTCTATTAGTTGAAAACTGGGGACTGAATAAATGCATCAATTCAAAAGACAACCTTGCAGTCTTTAAAAATAAATATGCAGAAGAATAATGACATGAAAAATGTTTATGAACAATTGTTGAGTTAAGAAAACTCAATTATAAAGTTATATGCATTTTCATCATAATTAATACTTCCTATGTGCTCTGCTTATTTAATTAACTCATTTAGACTTTACACTAATCTTAGGAGGCAGGTACTGTCCTTGTGGACGTAGAATCTGGAGCATGGAGAGGCCGGCTGATTTTCCTGCAGGCAGGTGGCGGGTGGCAGAGCCAGGATTCCAACCCCTGATGCTCAGACCCACGGTCCAGAACCTTAACCTCCACACCAGTGGTCTCCAAAATGTGGTCTCTGGACCAGGAGCTCCGCCTCACCTGGAATTTGCTAGAAATGCTAATTCCCAGGCCCAATCCCAGGCCTTCCGACCAGAAGCTCTGCGGGTGAGGTCCAGCAATGTGTGCTTGAACAAGCCTTCTGGGTGGATGCAGGCCGAATTTGGGGAACCATTGCTCTACACCATTCCACCTTTGCTTGAAGTTTTGTTTAAAAACAAGCATATGTAAAAAAAACATCCAATGAATTAGTCACTAAAGTATTGACAGCATCATCTCTGGATGGTGGGATTCTGGGTGATTTTGATGTTTTTCTTTGTGAGTTTTTTGTCGTTTCCAAAAGTTGTACAATGAACATTTGTGACCAGAAAATAAAAGGTGTTCTTAAAAAAAAAAAAACAAATAAAAACAACAACAAAAAAAACACAAAGAATTCCCCAGGGAGAAGGAATTCCACACTAAGGCTCAGTGAGGGTGTATGTCTGCATGGTAGGGGGATGTGCAGAAGGAAATAGTTCTCCCAAAGCATGTAGCTCAAGTGGTGCTTCTCGAGTGGGTGTGAATCCCCAGGGGGTCTTGTTAAAATGCAGACTGTGCTTCAGCAGCAGCGCAGGGTAGCTGAGATGCTGGATTTCCAACCAGCCCCCAGGTGAACCAGGTCCAGGGACCACACTTTGAGAAACAGGGGACCAGAGAGATGTAAATACTCTCAAATCACAGAATGCAAGCTCTGAAAGGGGAAACCCTTCTCTGGCTCAACAATGTACTCCCTGTGCTTAGAACAGAACAAAGAAGAGTTATCAAATAAATCGTGGGGACACTGCAAGCCGGGGCTCCTGCCGGGGACCCAGGAAACCCGGGTTTTGGTCGTGGCTCTGCACCTGCTGCCAGCAACCTCCCGGGTGAGCTGTGGCCTCCAGAAGTTCACAGGCAGAGTGACAGCGCTGGGCCCTCTTTGTCTATGACCCAGTGTGGAAGTCCTGCTCAGCCTGGGCCAGGGCTGAGATTTCAGCCTTGCTCAAAACAGAGAGGCCCAGGAACTTAGCAACTTGTGACCAGCTGTTGTTCTGAGAAGCCTGAGGAGAGGAGTTGGAAACGAAGAAATCTCTAAATTGAGGTTTCCGTAGAAACATTAACTCATCCACATAGGCTGTGTGCTGCATTTGGATTACAGGTTAGGTTTGTAAGCCCGAAATAAATTATACACTCTTCGTATTATTCAGCACTGTACTGTATAATAATAAATTATACAGTTATAGGCCTCAGCCCAAGTTATAACAGATTATACCACAGTGTATAATTACCCTGCGCTGCACCATATAATAATAAATTAGACAGCTACAAACCTAAATTGTGATTCCAGAAAGAGATATGAGAATGAACAGGGGCTATGGATCCATTCCTCTGATCAGAACCTTGCCAGACAAGCCGGGGGCCAAAGGAGAAAAGTGGATGATCTTTCCTTACTCCCTCCTTTCCTTCCTTCCTTCCTTCTCCCTCCCCCCTCTCTCCCCTCCTTCCTCCCATCCTTTCTTCCTTTCCTCCTTCTTTCCTTCCCTCCCTCCTTCCCACCTTCCTTCCTTCCTTCCTCCCTCCCTCCCTCCTTTCCTTTCTTTCTTCCTTCCATCCTTCCTTCCACGTATGTGCATGCCTCCTTGACTCTTGATTAGCACAGGTGTTAACTCCTCATAGTCCTGCAAGGTGGGCATCATCAGCTCCATTTCACAGGTGAGATGAGTAAGGCTAAAGAGACTTGTTCAAGGTCACACAACTAGAAATGGCAGAACGGGGATTTTAGCCCAGGACTCTCTGCTGGTTAGCCAGCCCTGGTGGTCTAGTGGTTAAGATTCAGCACTCTCACCCTGCAGCCTGGGTTCACTTTCTGGTCAGGGAACCCCACCACCCTTCTGTCAGTTGTCACACTGTGGCGGCTACACGTTGCTGTGATGCTGAAACCTATGCCACCAGTATTTCAAATACCAGCAGGGTCGCCAATGGTGGGTTTCAGTGGAGCTTCCAGACTAGACAGACTAGGAAGAAGGACCTGGCCACCCAACTTCCGAAAGAATTGGCCATGAAAACCCTATAAATAGCAGCGGAGCATTGTCTGATACAGCGCTGGAAGGTGAGAGGATGGCCAAAAAGACCGGGCAGGGTTCTGCTCTGCTGTGCACGGGCCCGCTAGGAGTCGGAATCGACTGGACGGCACTAACAAATCTGCTGGTTATACTCCTCTGAGGTGCTATACAGTGGAGTCAGCTTGGAAAGCAAAAATCAAGTATAATAAAAATTACACTTGCCACATCCCTAGGAGACACCAGGTTGAGACCGACGTGTCATCTCCTAGTGAGTGGGGCACAGCCAGGTTTCTCTGCAGCACTGGAGCAGGTTGCTCCTTCCTTCCCTGGAGCTCATGGGCCTGGTATAACATTAGAGTATGAGGTTATTGGGCATTAGGCACTGCTGTGAGCACCTCACATGCTGCAAACTGATTTTATCCTCTCAGCAACCACATGAAGTTGGTACTCTCCTTACGCCCATTTTACAGATGAGGAGCCTGAGGCACAGAGGGGTTAGCAACTTGCTCAATGTCACACAGCTAGTAAGCGGCAGAGCTGGAATCTGCACTTAGGTGAGTCTAGTCTGCAGCCAAATCCTTCATTCTCGACCACTAGGCTGCTAGTTTAAAAAAATTATCTTCGAAGTCTAAACTTATCTTTAGGTAGTTGTAGGATGAGAGGCCCCGGGGGTCTGAGCCCCAGAGAGCAGATTTCCTACCTGTATCTCACATCCACTCAGGGCATGCACGTGCTCAGTGGGCCACTGGTGCTTTATTTAATTATTCATCCTTCTTTTCTCTTTGTCTTAAGAGCATATTAAACATGCATAATTTGTGACTCTGTTGTAATCTAAGTGTGAAAGAAGCCCCAAAGGACAGAGAGGTGAAGGCAGGCACCTCTCTCTTTGCAGTGGTCAGGGAAGGCTTCTGGGAGGAGGTGGCATTAAAGGTGTAAAGGGTGAATAGGAGTTTAAATGGCATTCAGAGGAGGGAGAGACATTCCAGGCAAGGAGAAGAGTGAAGGTAAAGCCCTGCAAGTAAGAAGAGCTTGTCTCTTGGGGACTATCAAGTCCTTCTAGGTGGTTACGTGGGCTGGGTAGGAGGTGAGGTGGGGTGGCAGGTCGGGCGCTGAATGCCTCACTAAGGAACTGGGACTTTATCCTGAAGGTGGTGATGATCGATGTGTGGACTCGGGGTTCCCTGGGAACTTCCCAGCTTCAACTTGTAGCCCACGTGGGGGAAACTGAGGCCCTGCAAGGACCAACCTCAGCCTGTCCTACTCCATCCTCCAAGGCTCTCATATGCTGACTGAGTGCTGACTCGAATGTTCTTCTTGTCATGTCTGGCAAATGGAAGAGGCTCAGTTATGTGGGTCTCCCTGAAGGGCATCTATTGGGGGATGGAGATAACGGTGGCGAGACAAAATACAGCATGCTCGTGCCCAGTTAAATTTGAATTTCAAATACACAACAAATAATTTTTTATTATAAGTACGTCCCAAATATTGCATGAGATATACTTACACTAAAAAAGTATTCATTATTTGTGTGACGTTCAAATTTAATCAGTTTTTCTGTATTTTTATTTGCTAAATCTGTCAAATCTAGGTGGATGGGTGCAGGTCACTTTCCAAATAAAACTCAACCCCCTGTGCATCAGTCATGGTCCCATCAGAGAGGCAGAACCTTTATGAGGGATCTAGAAGGAGGGAAACATCATAGGGCCGTGACATCCTGCAGTGTGCAAGGTGGTGGGGCTGTCTGCACAGGCTGTCACCTCAGCATCTAGTGTGAGCTGGAAATTTCTATGGATCAGCCAGACCAGCAGTCGGAAAGGAGAGCCGCTGTGGACCAGCGCAAGGCCAAACTGGAACCCGCATCTACGTGTCACTACCCCCAACCTCGATGCCACAGTGACTTGCAGGAGAACCTGGTCCTGCATGCCCACCTGGCCCAGGACGCAGAAGCTGCAGGAGATCTGATGGGAGCTGCAGGATCTGCCGGTCTGAGCGCTGCCCCCCACGCTGGTGGGATGAACAGCAGGTCGGCAACAACCTGCGTGAGCGGCCTCTCTGCCTGGCGCCCTGCACAGACCTTCAGAGCGTAAAACAATGGTGGCTCCTTCACTTGTGCCTTTGAAACCTTGAGCAAAATGTCGCATGTGGTCAGTGTCAACCCAGAACCACGCAAGAAAGGAATTCTGGGACACGCAGCTCTGGCTTGGCCAGGTTGACATATTTCAAGACCCTGTGGCTGGTGAAAACCATGATCACAAGGAAGGGCCTCGGGAGTACTGGGTTTCCATCCCAGCTCTGCCCTTGACCAGCTCTACAGCCTTGGGTAAGTTCATTTCTCTGTGCCTCGGTTTCCTCACCTGTAAAATATATACAAAACACATACCTCCCTTGTAGAGTCACTGAGAAGATAAAATGAGACCATGGGTGCAATCTGGCAGCTGACACATGAGCAGTTAATGAACAATAATTACTCTCCATGTCAAGAATTTGCTATCCATCTATCTTGCCATGGAAAAAAAAAAGTCACTTGTCTTAAAAGATAAAATGTTAAGAAGCAGTCTGTTGCAAAATCCTCTCTCAATTAAGTATAACTCACCAGATCAGTCTTGGAAAGATAACATAAAACATCTTCAAAAGCATCTCCAAATGCCAAGATTAAAAACAGACACCGCACGCACACTAGTTATAAATCCCTGAGGTCTTAGCAGCCTTTCCCCTTCCCCAAAATACACGACACAAATAAGCCCTACGTGATGAGAAAATAGTAAAATTATGCTTCAACACTGCTGCGGGCAGATCTTGTAGCTGCTGATTAAAAGAAAATGCTTTCTGTAAAAAGGCCACTTATGAAAAGGAAAGTCTGGCAGCAGAGCAGGTGTGGAATGGAAGCCAGGAGGCCAGCCAGCAGGTGGTGGCCACCACCAGGGGATACTGACAAGGCTAGATGGGCCCCAGAGGGATGGGAGGTAGAGGCTCCGAAGATAGTGGCTCTCTCCATTCCTGGTGCTCAGGTCCTGGTAGGGAGAAGGGTTTTCCAACCAGCCCTTCGTCATTTGTAACTGCAGGGCCTGTTTTCTCTGCTCTCTCAGTGCCGTGCCTTATTTTCACAGCCGAACAGGAAAAACGAAGCAACTTCTCTCTCTGTGGTTGGAAGAATAGGGGCAAATTGGCCCTCTTTGAGGTCTTGGAGGCCTCTCTCTGACTCCCACTGGAAAAAAGCAGCCCCTGGGCAGTCTTTTTAACCACTTAGCCTGATTCTGAGATTTTCTTCTAAACAACTGGTAATTCCAGACTGCAACAAGAAATATGAATGCATTCGAGACTTGTGGGTTTGTGCCAGGGCTGGGGAGGCGGGGGGAAGTGTTCCCAGGAGCAAAGCAGGTAGAGAAAGTTGAGAGTGGAAACCGGAACTCTTTTTTGTTTTGTTTTGTGAGGAGGACCAGCCCTGAACTAACATCCAATGCCAGTCCTCCTCTTTTTGTTTGCTGAGGAAGACTGGTTCTGGGCTAACATACGTGCCCATCTTCCTCTACTTTATATGGGATGCCGCCACAGCATGGCTTAGTAAGCGGTGCGTCGGTGCACACCCGGGATCCGAACTGGCGAACCCCGGCCCACTGCAGCGGAGCACGCGCACTTAACTGCTTGCGCCACCGGGCCGGCCCCAGAAACTGGAACTCTTGCACTTGTGATGGGAGTGAAATGGAAGGCAACGTGGCAATCTGGATACGACAAAAAAATGTGTGTGTGTTAAATCCGACCATTCCACTTCTAGGAATTTCTGTGCAACGATGTTTATTGCAAAATTGTTTGCAAGTAGGGAAAAAATAGAAACAGCCAAACCTCCGTCAATGGGGAATTCATGACCTTCCCCATTCCTCTGTTAGTTCCCCTCCAGTCCATTCCTACCCCGCAGCCGGAGTGGTTTGTAAAAATGCATATTAGAGCAGGCTTGTCCTCTGCGCCAGTGGCTTCCTACTTCTCTTGGGATGAAACCCAAGCTCCCCACTATGGCTTACGGGTCCTGTTTCACCAGGTCCCAGCCTGCCTCCCCACCATCATTTCAAAAGTGCTCATTCTTTACCTCCAGCCAAACCGCATGGAGCTTAGTCCAGCCTCAGCCCTTTGCTCTGGTTGTTCCCTCTGCCTGGAATATTCTAGCCCAGGTTCTTCCCTTGCCTTCCCCCCTCTCTCTGCTGGTGGCAGTATGAATGCATGTCCTCAGGGAGTTAGAACACTGTGTCTAAATTGTCGTCCCTCTCCTATCCAATATCTCTCCATCACTTTGCCCCATCTTATTTTCTTCATAGACTCAGCGAAGGTGAAATGATCTCAATTATTTATTTGTGTGCTTGCTAATTGTCTCTCCCACTAGAACTGAGAGCAAGAACTTAACGTGTTGTTTGCCCTGGCTTGGTGTATAGAAGCTGCCACTTACACATGTTTGGCGAATGAATGAATGAATGAATGAACGAATGAATGTAAGAATACTATGAAGCTATCTGAAAGAATGAGGTAGATCTCTATGTCTTACTTGGAAAGGTGCCCCAGATATGTAAAGAAGTTGGATATGGGCCCATTTATGTAAAAAAAGTCTATTCAATAAGAAAGTACCAGTGTTTGAGGGCTCACTGTCATCCAGGCCCAGTTCTAACCACTTTTACATTGATTGTCTTGTGTCATTTGATCTTCACAGCAACCTTTGAGGTAGGTACAGTTTTAGGCACCATTCTGCAGAGGAGGAAACAGACAGAGAGGTTAAGAAACTTGCCCCAGGTCACACAGCTGGAAAGTAGGGAGCCAGAAAATGAATCCAGAGACTCTGACGTCCAAAAATATATTCACTAAATGGTGTAGAGTGATTATCTCAGGGGGTAGAAAGGGGCTGAGGTGAGATTCAGGAGGCCCTGGGATGTCAGGGGAGGGGTCCAGATGCCAACACATTCTTACAGCACTGTGTGATCTTGGGCAAGTCACTTCCCTTCTCTGTGCTCACCTGGGAACCCAGGGTGGTGGTCCAGAGCTACTGAGAGGAATAAATTGGATAGTGCACCCAAAAGGCCCGGAGCCAGCCCTCAACACAGGGTAGCTCTTAGCAAAGGTTATAAACCTTGGGGAAAGCAGGCCAGCCTTCCCTGCCTGAAAGCCATGTTCCGCCTCCGGAGCCAAGGCCACACAGGTTCTCCACAGGGCCTTGGCTCAAGGCAAGGGTCTTCCCGTAGGGCCTGGGCTCTCCTCCCAGCTGTCACTCTCGTGCTGCTCCCACCACGCTGAAATGCGACTCCCTGGGCGGCCCAGCCATGGGAATGCGCGGGGGCCATTCTTGAAATAGCTGAGCTCTGCGCACAAGGTGTTCAGAGCAGGGCAGGCGATTTCAAAGGGCCTTTGCTGCCTCTCTTCAAAGATGAGACTTTAAAACTTGTCCTACATCAGCGAACACACGGCTCAGAGGGCAGTCAAGTCGGGAGCGGTTGGCTCGGGAATTTGGTGCGCGCCTGGGCTGCGCTGGCTTCCGCGCAGATAGAAGAGGAGGGCCCAGTCTCCAGCGACCTCCAGTTCCGGCTGTGCGTTTGGGTTCCCTGTAAACGCCCCTCTGGGCACCCATCACTGACTCAGCTTCACGTTTACTTTGTGATTAATTGGTGACCCTCTCACCTGCGCCCACCATCCCCCAAGAGCCTGGGACTTGTCTGCTGCTCCACACGTGTCCCCCAGATGACCTACAGTGGATGCTGGGTAAATGCTTCGTGAATGAATGAATTTCCCCCTTCTGCTAGTTGCGTCACGTTGGAAAGGCCCTGGGACTTAATCCTGCTTCTAGGACTCACTAGTTGGGTAATTTTGGACTTTGTCCTCAAGGCTCTAAGGCTCTGTTGGGAGTCAACCCGTCTGGATTTGAACCCAGGCTCCACCTCTTACTAACCACTCACCTTGGGAAAGTTTCATCTCTGTGCCTCAGTTTCCTCATCTGGGAAATGGGGCCATCACAGTGCCCCCGTCACAGACTGGTGTGGAGGATGAATGGCTTAGCACATGGAAAGCGCTTCCAGTCAGGACTGGCACAGAGTAAGGTCCAGATAAATATGAACTTGTATTATTTTATTATTATTATCAAATCAACTTTATTAAGGTATAACTTACAAACAATAAACTGCACTCATTTTAAATACGCAGTTCGATGAGTTTTGATAACCATACACGCCCATGTAAGTGCCACCTCGGTGAAGATAAAGGACGTTTCCATCTCCCCAAATGTTCCCTCCGCCCCTTGGGTCAATCCCCTCCTCCCCCATCCCCACTTCTCTGCCTTCTGTCACAACGGATTCGGATTCGTTCTCCTGGTTCTAGACCTTGACGTTAGTGGAATCCCACAGTGTGCACCCTTGAGCGTCTGGCTCCTTTGCTCAGCAGAGTGTTTTTTGAGATTCATCCTGGTTGTCACGTATTAGGAGTTTGTGTTCCTTTTTATTGCTGTAAACTCATGTTATTACCCATTATTTTCCTAGTCTCTGCTTCCTCATCTGTAAAATGAGGTTAATAATTTCCACCCCACAGAATGTGGTAATAAACAAACAGGGCCGTGAGTGATGCTGGGGCCTCGATGATCCCCGCACAGAAGACCCACATCCCACACTCAAACAGTGCTTTCTCTCGGCCCCTCTCCCTCCGTCCCCCGTCCCCAGAGAGGCCCTTCCAACCTTGCAGGGAGCCTGGAGCCCAGAGGTCAGGGGCATTGTGGAGCTGACGGGGAGGAATCTTCCGAATGGATGCACAGCCTCGAGATGATGGCCTTGTTTATAAAGCAGACTGTTATTTTTCAATTCTCTGCCTTGTGTCCTTTCCCCTACTTCCCTCTTTTGAGGATAATTAAAATGCAGGCTGGCACTCCCTGCAAGGAGACAACGGAAGATTTAATTGCCCCAAGAAAAAATTTCCAGTGAAAGGTCCTGCGGTAATGGCAGCTCCCGGCCCAGCTGCCCAAGCGCCTTTGCATCCCGCATATGATCTTAGCGGTAACACGTTAATCTGCATGTGCACAGAGGCCATTTACGGGCACTGGGGGAGCCGGGGCAGAACGGAGCTGACAGCCGCAGTCAGGCCACAGCCTTCTCCCCATTAAACTCTCACCCAGCCTCATTCTGGAGACGGGTCTGTGGCCCAGATCCATGAGACCAGCTGCTGCACCAGCTGACCCTGCCCAGAGCAGGCCTGTGGGGGCAGAAGGCCCAGGCACCTGGGAACAGCACCTTCCACCATGAGGGCTTGGCCTGTTGTCCTTGAAGTGGGGCCAGGAGGACGCGTCTGCTGAGCCTGGCCAGCTCTCGAAGTTGGGCCATCCACCAGCCGTGCCAGGGTTGTGCAATTTCAGGATGGAGAAAGATCTTTGCAATCGCTCATCCTGTTTTCTAAGTATAGGCCCTGTTTCCCCAGATGAGGCATCAAAGACTCAGACAAGGGTCACTGGCTCCTTGCCTGTTGGGGAGCATGCATCAATTTTTTATGAAGTGATTGCTCTGAACCCAGGATCACGATGAAAGGCAGAGGGACTCGGTGAGAAAAGTCAGACGGACTGGGGTTTCAGTCCTAGTTCCAAACCCGCCGGCTCGGGCACTTTCAGTTCTGCTAAGACGCCACACAGTCTCCGACTTCTGGGCCTTTTTACATGCTCTTCTTTCCTTACCTTTTCTTCCTTCCTCCCTCCCTCACTCTTTCCTTTCTTTCCACCGGTCTATCCATCCTCCCACGCATCTGTCCATCCATCCATTCATCCTCCATTCTCCCATCCCTCCATCCCTCCTCCCATCCACCCAACAAATATTTATTTGATGCATCCTATGGGCTGGCGCAGGAGTTACATTGGTGAGCAAGCCAAGACCCTCCTTACCCTGAGACAGCTCCCAGGGCAGTGGGCGAGAGAGATGTTAATCAAATAATCACAAGGTCAGTGTATAATTACAAATTGTGACAAGGGCCTCAAAGGAGCAGTTCTGGACAGGACTGTTATGGCGGTGTTTAACAAAGAAACTTGGCTCAGTCTTTGGATTGGAGGACAAGCAGGAGAGACCCAGCAAGTGTTCTGGGCAGAGGGAGCAGCACGTGCAAAGGCCCTGTGGCTCATTGCAGGAACTGTCAGGAGGCTGGTGTTGCCAGTGCAGGGAGTGATGCGGAGAGTAATATACGATGCGGCTGCAGAGCTTGGCAGGGGCCAGCCCACACGGGAAGGCTTGCTTCTGCCTGGCAGTGGCTCTTCTACACCCTCTTTGTCTGGCTCAGTCTTACTCTCAGGTCTCAGCTCAGGGATTTCCTCTGTAGGAAGCCTTTTCTGCTCCATGCAGGCTGAGTGAGGCCTATGTACTTTCCCCTAATGAGAAAAATATCCAAAACTTGGAAATAAGGCAAAGAAGGTGGCACCTTCTTTCACTGCCATACCAGGGCCTGTTTAAAAAGGGCCACTAAAGGATGATTAATTCTATGGGGAGTATACTTGAGCTTGACTTTCTGTTCTGTATTTGTATGTATCATGTTTTATAACTTATGAAAATGGCAGATTGACATCCCCTTGTCCTAGTGGCACTCATTCACCTGTTGGGATTCCCAGATGTTCTGGCTCCCTCACATCCCATGAGCTCATAAGGGTGTGGCCCATCTTTTGTCAGCATTGTATACTCAGAATTTTGCACAGGGCCAACTTCAGAGTAGAAGCTTGAGAAATAATTACTGGCTGAGTGATCTTAAGCTTCTCTCTTCAACTCTCTGAGCCTCAATTTTCTTATCTGTGAAGTAGACATCACCGCACCCATCTCCAGAGGCAGTGAAGGGTCAGTGAAATAAAGAATTCAAGTGCCCGGGATGCTGTCTGGCACATGGTGGGCTTCTGTCCCCCTCCTCCCAGGGGCTGGATCCCAAAGGTGTGAAATGAAGTTCTGGTGTTGGGGAGCTCATGGTCTGGGTGGGGAGGGGTACGATGTCACTGGGGCAGAGGGTGACTCACTGTGGGGCCAGAGCAGTCAAAGGCGGCCCCACCTGGTATTTGGTGGGACGGGAAGACTAGCCTGGCCAGAGAGTGGAGTCTGGGCTGGGGAGGAGCAGGAAACGTCTTTAAATAGGTTGGGTGGGGTGTAAGGAAGAGGACCCTGGAAACTGGGCTGGGGCGTTGGACTCCCCAAAGTCGGTAAGAGGGAGCCACCCCAGGCTAATGAGGGAGGGAGGGACTTGATAAAGTTATTTCACCCAGGAGAGGAGACCTGTCATAGTTGAGCATCTCTGAGAACCTGGCCTTGGTGTGTGTGTGAATGTGTGTGTGAGTGAGTGTGTGGATGTGAATGCATGAGTGTGATTGTGTACATTTGTGTGGATGCGTGCAAGTGTGGATGCGTATAAGTGTGTAAATGTGTGAGTGTGTGTGACTGCTGTCTGCCCCACACCATGGCAGAGGTTCTCAGATCTATCCTCTATTTAACCCTCGCTAGGCCCCCGTGGTGAAGACTTCTACTATCACATTTCAAGGTGACCAAACCGTGGCTCAGAGGTGAAGCCCTTTGCCCAAGGTCAAGGGCGAGGACTCTGTGTGCAGCTGGCCCCCTTGCCCCCGGGGGAGGGAGGAGGGGTGTGGGTGGAGGGTGAGTGTGGAGGGAGGGGAGAGGAGTTAAGGGACTCTCAGTAGACAACGATGACAGATAAATGGTTCATCTTTGTAGCCGGCCTTGGCGTTCGTGCCCAGTCCGGCACTTTTTCTTTTGCGTTTCGTGTGCTATTTTGGTCCCTGGGATGCTATCTTTCAAAGGAACTCAGCAACGCTCCCTGAGCCCCTCACCTGGGCCAGGCACTGGGCTCCGTGACCAAACACACGGCGTTGACACCGTCTTAAAGAAACTGTCATGTTGGGGCAGGCCTCAAAGCTGGGCTGGGGGTTGAATCCCAGGGCGACAAGGCTGCAGTCTTTTCAAATCTTTGAGGTATGACTTATTCACAGGGGTTGCAGACATGTTAAGTGTGCATTTGATGGACTTTTACGTCTGGAAGACCCCACGTAACCACTGCTGAGATGGAGATACAGAATGTTCCATCACCCCAGAGGGCCCCTTCGGTCTCTTCCCATCACTGCCTCCCTCCAAGGATAGCTCCCTTCTGACTTCTGTCCCCAAGGTGTTGCCTGGTTTTGAACATCTGGGGCACGTCTTTTTGGAAGCATTTTCAATTTCACAATCCTGTACTCAGAAAAAAGTCCCAGACCCTGGTCAAGCACCGCGCCATGGTGAAAGGGGGTGGGGGGACAGTGGGGACCCCAGTGGTGGCAGGCTGAGCCCCAGGGAGGCCCAAGGGTATGTTGGCTGGCTGGTGACCAGGCAGGTGACTGGGACCACCCTGACGCTCTGATGCTTTGGGGGTGAGACCATGTGGCTTTTCCCGGCTGTGCACCCAAACACTGTGGCCCCCACAGTCTCTCTAGCAACCACCCGCCCCCCTCACACCCATCCAGGGCCCCCCACACCCACAGCAGCACCCCTTCTTGGTTGGCAGCCCTTGAACGAGATGTGTAACCTCTCCGTGCTTCAATTTCTTTATTAAACGGGAGATAATCATAGTATCTACTTTATAGGTTTGTTAAGAGGATGGAGTGAATTAATATTAGTATTTGTGCAGAGTTCAGGAATTGTCTGATACAGAGTGTTTATGTAAAAATTAAATAAAATAAATAAACCTTGATGAAATCTTGGCTGGTGGGAATATGCTGGAGGACACAGGGGCTTTTACAGTGGGCATTAGAATCTTGAGGAGGGGCAGAGATTTTCCCGATTATCATGTAAAGTGGGCAGGGGGTGCGGACGGCCTCTGGGTCCTCATGGAGCGGGGTGAGTCCTGTGGTTCTCCTTTGCACAACCAGGAACCCAGAGGCGGCGCCCGATAAATGCCAAATGCTTGACTGATTTCCTGGTGGCGGGAAGAGGGTCACTTGGCTCCTGTCAACTTCCATTTTGCCTGCCAGCCTGCAGCCCTGGAGATCTGGGCCGTGGAGAAGCGAGGTCCAGGTGCTGCATAAAGTACATCCCCCAGGTCTCCTTGCCTGGACCCGCGGTCCATCATCCCCCACCTTCCTGGAAAACAGAAGGCATCTCCCTGTCCACTTGGCCTGGATTCGTGCCTTGAACACCTCCCTGCAAGCAGCACACATATTTCACAGGTTCGGCCTCCAGGGAGGCCGAGAGCTGAGTTCGCTGTCACAGCCAAGGTCCTGGCCTGTGAGGCAGATGACCTCTGAGCATCAGGAGGCTCCTTGCATCAGGCGGTCCCTAATCACATGGACCAGGCCAAGGGCGCAGTGATGATCCCAGGCCCAGCTCCACTAAAGATTCACTGTGTGAGATTGGCCAGGTCATGTGTGCTTCCTCAGCCTCAACTTTGCTTCTCTGCAAAATGGGCAGAACCGCAGCTAACAGGAGAACAAACGAGGCAGTACAGTGTGGTGGGGAAGACCCAGACTCCTTGGGTTCAAATCCTGTTCTGCCATGGGACACTGGGGAAATGACTTACTGTCTCTGTGCCTCAGTTTACTCATCTGTCAAATAGGGTAATGAGTTCCTACCTCACATAGTGGTTGGGGGGAGCAAATCAGTTAATACCGTAAAGCCCTTGGCATATTACTTACTGTCACAGTCATTAGCTATTATCATTGCTAATCATTTTTCATAGTCAGTGCCAATACATGATGTATTGATTAACTCTTGGTTAGAAGTTGGGCCCTGAAGTCAGATAGCTGGAGTTTGGGTCTCAGCAACATCACTCATTCGCTGTGTGACCCTGTATAAGTTACACCACCTTTCTGTGCCTTGTCTATAAACGAGGTCAATAATATTTCCTACCTCAGGTGGTGAGGTTTAAAGGAGTTAATCGATGTAAAGTGCCGACACCGTAAGCACGAAGTATTATTAATACTATATTACATTATTATAGAATTGTCCCTAATGTGATTAATATTCAAATGGAGAGGAGGTAAGGAAACTAACATTTATTGAGCACCTACTGTATACTAGCACTGACATGCATCGTCTGGCAAGGACATTCTAGGACAAGCAGTAGGTTTCCGCCTTGGGTAGAGGAGGAAAGCGGGGCTCGGAGAGGGTGGCCTGCTTGTCCAAGATCACATGGGTGGTGAGGGGAGACCAGACCCTGCTGTGCAATGTTTAGGGCGTGAAGGAATGACCCAACGCTTCGGCCTGCCATGTGCCAAGCCTGGGGCTCGGTGCCTCGTGACCCCGTTATCCCTACACTAACCCCGGCGGGAGGTATTATTGTCCCCATTGTGCCAATGACAGGCTGCAGTCTCCAAGAGGTGAGTTGTTTGAATTCTCACAGCTACGAAGCGGCAGACCCGGGATTCAAACTCGGTTGTCTGCTGGAATTCTGCGTACACATGTGTTTTGGGCACAACCTTACACCGGCTCCCTGTGAGCCAGGGAAACAGTCTTTGTGTCTATAAAACCCCAGTGAGATGCCCAGACCCTGCAATCGTTTCCAAGCCCTGGGGCCACCGGCGATCCTCTCCCGGGCTCCCAGGGTCGGCGGACACACTCACAGAAACAAGGACACTCAACACCCAAAGGGTCGTTACCCAGAAATCTTTATTACAAAAATATTTTGCAAGCCAAAAAGTTTAAGTTGCAACTATATACAAAATGGGCCTGTTTCCTTCCCAGCAGTCTTAAAATAAACTCCCGAAACCACGCTCCTTCCGCACTGTTATTTCGATCTCTTCCTTTTCCTGGGGTTCCATACACAAGGTATGGGACTGTCCAGGCCGCCAGGCCAAAGCTAAGCTACACAACTTTCTCGGCTTCTCTTACTCCCCTTCCAAAATTCAAAATTAAATTAAATTAAAATGGCACCAAGAAAACATTCTTTTAAAATTGTGTGTGTGTATGTGTGTGCACGCATGCTCACGCACATGTGCTCTCTCTGGGCAGAAGACAGGGAGACTAAGGTTTACAGGCCAACCTTTTGGAATTTGGAAATAGCTCGAGCCAGGTGGCTGGGCCGCTGTGCTCCCAGATGCCACAGGGAAACTCTAGCTCGTCGGGCCAAAGCTGTGCACATGGCTGTTGGCTCAGCTAATTCCTAGATGCCATCATGTAAAACACCAAATCACTGTCCCCCAGAGAGCTGGGGCTGTGCTGAGCATCTGAAGTTCCACCAGAGGATCTCCTGAGGGGCAGGATGGCTCAGCTTCTCACTCTGACAGCCTGAGCCTGGAATCCCTTGAGCATCAAACGGCTGGACCCAGGGGCAGTGAAGACTAGTGTCTTAGCTCTAAGAGTTGATTAGTTACATGTGAAGACCAAACAAACAGGGCTTGCAACACCTGCTTGCCCTGGGCCCAGCTAGGCCCCCACACTGAATTGGAAGGGTGGGTATCAGAGGGTAACAAGGTGACAGCCTCTGCCCAAGCTCCTGAGACAGGGCGACAGAAGGCGGGTCAGTCCTGGCTGTCTTGGACTTATTCCAGTTTGATCCCAGTAGGGTTTGAGAGCAGAAATGGAAGATTCCTCCTGTAGGGATCAGCTCAGAGAGCTGGAACGGGGGAAGGTCGCTAAAGGGGTGGGGAAAACAGCCAGGCACAGCTTCCTACCCTGCATGGCCCTAAAGTGCTTGTGAGATGGAGGGGACGGAGGGCAGCCTTCCGCTCCCCTCGCTATGGGTGAGTAGACTGAGGCATTAGGTCTCGGCAGGACCGCCCTGTGAAGAGGCAGCCCCGAGAAGCAAGGGGCAGATTTGGACTACACTGGGGGCAAGGAAGGCATTAGTACCAGCCACGTGGCTTGGCTGAGAACATGGCCAATTTAGTCCTGGAGAGAAGGCTAAGCATCTCCATGGAGTAACCAAAGCGGAACCTTCTTCCCTATCCTCGGGACTCTGGAGGCACTCAGTGTCTGCTCTAAGAGAATCCCTCCAGGACAACCAACTGTTAAACCTTGGACTGCACAAGACCCAACCATGAACTTCAACACATGACAAAGAGCCAAGATAACGCTGCTGTTGTTTTAAGAAAAAACAAAACAAAACACCACAGATCAAATTTTCTAACACCTCAGTTTCAAGATTGCACGTTTCACATTTCTCAATAATTTACAGGCGTCCACAGCGAGATGTTGCTGAATTAGTGCTAGCTGGAGGAAGCAAGCTCAGGTCTAGAAAGGAGAGTTGGGTCCACATGGAGTGTCACGGGCGGGATGACGGGGCCTCAAGGAGTCTCGGAGGGTGAGGAAGAGAAGGGTTTTGTCCCTTGGTCCTTGGTGGTGGTTCCTTGGAGGGTCCTCTCCTCCCCCAGGGCTTGCGGCTCATCAGTCCAGCAATGGGAAGACCAGGACTGTTGGCAGCAACCTCCCCAAGTCTCAGGATGTGGGTCCCAGAGGTTCTTTTTCCAGCTTCTCCATGGATGGGGCAGTTCGATCTAAAGGGAAAACTTTTCCCAAAGCCCCAGTTGGGTGGTGGTGGTGGGAGGAAGACGCGGGGTTTTCTCCCTCTCCACCCTGGAAGATCAGGCTGCAGAGCATCAGGGAGGCAGTCAAGGGTCTCTAAGACCATGACCAAGATCCACGCATTGGTGGAGAGAGGCATGAGAGTTCTTGGATCCCTAATGGCTCTGGCCAGTTCCCAGGTCTGTTCCCTGGCAGGTCTGGCAACATCAGTCTCCATGTGTGGCAAGGCAGGGGGCTGCCGCCCTGGAAATGCTGGAGAGCCAAGTGAGTTGGGGAGACAAGAGCCAACCTCAGCCTTGGGTCCCCGGGCCCACGCCACCTCAGCCCCCCGGGAACTGGGCTGGCTGTCCTCATCACGGCTGCCCCACGTGGGACAGGAAGGCTCGTGGGGACAGACCCTAGAGATGACTGTGGTCCTGCTCACTTCCTCTGGACCTGGACACTGGCATACTCCGAGTAGGATGGCTCGGGCTTGGAGGCTGGCTGCTTGGCCCGGCTGAGGTGGACCATGTCCAGGTCAGCGTACGTGAGCGTGTCCTCAGGCACAGGCGGCGGGCACGCCTGGATGCTGGCATACTCCGTGTGGTTGTTGGGCTCAGCAGCTTGGGGGGCAGGCTTCTTCCCCTTGGGCAGGTTCAGGTCTGCGTATGTGATGTCATTGTTGTCCTGGATCTAAATGAGATGGAGAGAGGTCGTCCTGGAGCCCCTGGCCACTCATCCACCCATCAGTACCAAATCTGGATGCTTCTGTCTCCTCTTCCCCCACTGGCTCAGCCCTAATTCATAGCCCCGTCTTCTCTGGCCAAGGTTACCTGCCTCCAGCCCTACCCTTCCAACCCACCTCCCTCCTTACACAGCCTGAAGGATCTTCCTGAACACCAGTGGTCACCTCACAGCCCTGCCTCAATGTCACCTCCTCCTGCAGTCCGTCCTGTCTTTTCAATGCTCTCCCCTCTGCCTAGACTGTCTGGCCTTCTTTCTCTTTGTGAGGAAACCCAATCCGCCACGTACATTTCAGCACGAGCACCGCTTCATCCTAAGACCCTCCCTCGGCTGGGTCCAGGGCTCCTTATCGGTGCTTCCTCAGCCATGTTTCTCCATTACAGCCCCCACCACCTAGGACTGTGTCTGTTTGGGGGTCTGAGGAGATGCTGATCCCCCACTGGGAGGGGACAGTCATTCATTTACTCGTTTACTCAATATTCACTAGGCATTTGTTATGATGCAGAAACCAAGGCTGGCACAGAAAAAGCCCAATCAGTGATGAATGAGTGAATGAATGAGTGAGTGGATGGATGGACGGCAACAACTTCAGCCCCGCTCAGGGTGACGCTGGGCACTGGGAGACAGAGAATAGGGGCGTACGAGGATGAGACAGCAGTTAGCAGGTGGTAAAGGTTCTGCAGTTGAAACCCAGAGTTTGAGTCCTGGTTCTGTTCTCTCCAGCTGAGTGACTTTGGGCAGTTCACTTAGCCTCTCTAGGCCTCAGTTTCCCCAACTGTAAAGTGGGGATAATAACAGTGTCTCCGGCCAGGGTCACTGCGAGGACTGGATGAGGTCATCCAGGTAAAGCTCTCAGAATGGAGCCTGGCAGGTACCGAGTGAGCATTATGTTGCATAAATGTCAGCAGCCATCGACCACCCAGCCAATCTGAATCTGTCCCCAGTCTTATCACCCACGACTGCCGCCTTGCAATCACCCACCACCAAGTATAAGCGTGGCTCCTCCTGTGCCCGGCACCCATGCTGTAGACGCAGAGGGGAGCTACCGACAGCCCCGACTCCTGGTCAGTGCAGAACGGTAACCGCGGATCTCAGTCCCCAACGGCTTCTATGCCCCAGGCGATCCCATCGATCGCCTTACTTAGGCCCTGTCACGGCTCTGCTTGGTAGGAGTTCTTTACCCCATTTTCAGGTGAAGAGACTGAGACCCAGGGAGGTTAAATAATTTGGTCAAAGTCACACAGCTGGAAAAGAACCAAAGCCTGCTGGACTCTACAGCTGTGGTCTTACCACACGGCTCCTCTGCCCCTGCTCACTCACTCCTCTCTGGGAAACCCACGCCGACAGCATTAAATCCCGCCCTGGAGGGCTGGCACTGGGCACTGGGAGTCCTAGACTCGAGGCTGCAAGCTCCACACCGCTGGCTTGTGACTGCCTTGCTCCCTTCCCAGCGCCCAGCACACAGTGGGTACTCGGTAAGTCTTGGATGACTGAGAATTCTGTACGGGTTTCAATGACCAGTTCTTCTCACCATCGTCCTTTCCCCTGGAAGTTCCAGAAAGAAGTCCAGAGGAAAAGCGACTGGGGAGAAGGCTCCCCTCCCATGACTGGAAATTGTCTTGTTTTTCTAATTACCACCCAAGCTTGTGACTAGGGATGGGGTCAGGAGAGCAGGCTGTGCCTTTACCAGCCTGACCCTCTTCAACAGATGACATCTAAAAGGATGACAACCGCCAGGGAAATGTCAAGGACAGCCGGCGCTCTGTTGTTCGGGGTGCAGGGCAGGGCCTGTCTTCTTACAAGACTCAAGGAGCCCTCTGCCTCCAAGGCCTGACAGCGTCAGCGGTGGGGAACAGGGCTAGGGTTCTCGGAAACAGGCCAACCATGTTGCCTGTGAAATCACCTCAGCAATGTTGAGTGTGCCCTTGATGAGGTAATTACTGACACAGGGTCTCTCCATCAGCAAAGCAAGAGACCCTGGCTGTGCTGTGTGTTACTGTGTGAGAGACACAAGGGCTGCAGGAGGGGGCGGGAGTGAGCTGGGAGGGTGCTCCCAGTGGAGGGACTGGCCTGGGCAAATGCATGGAGGCAGGACGGCACGATCCACACCAAGGGAGGCCGCAGCCTGACCTCAGAGGCACCATTTACATAGCACACACTGTGAAGGGGGCCCCTGGAGTTGTGCAATGGGTGGCACTGACTCAAGGAGGCTGGGACAGACTCTCCTGGCTGCAGCAGAGGACAGGGGGGAAAATAGGAATGTAAGGATCCTCCCTCCTCCCCGCCCCCTCACCCCGGGGAAGGAGTCTTAATTTAGAACAGGATCTGCAACTCAGGCTGATGTAAGGAAATCACACCATCCAGTTTCCCAGGAAGGGCATCTCACCAAGGACCGTACCTGGGTTATTTCTCTGGCGTTCTTCTCGGGCTCGTGCAACCTAAAAAGGAAGGAGACAGACAAAAATAGCCTCCCTATCTTAAGTGCTCATGCAAATTGATAAGAATAACATTTAGGTTCCACTTCCTATACGGGTGGAGAATGTGCACGAGTGATTCACAACAGAAAGACAACCGCTTATCAAACGTATGGATAACAGGGTCAACCTCACTAAAAAGGAATTTTAAGCAATGCACTATTTTTATTTTTTAATCTACTTGATTGGCAAGGCTCTTTAGAAATTATAATACTTGGGGCCGGCTGGGTGGCACAAGCGATTAAGTGCGTGTGCTCTGCTGCGGTGGCCCGGTGTTCGCCAGTTCCGATCCTGGGCTCACACCAATGCACCGCTTGGCAAGCCATGCTGTGGTGACGTTCCATATAAAGTGGAGGAAGATGGGCATGGATGTTAGCCCGGGCCAGTCTTCCTCAGCAAAAAGAGGAGGATGGGCAGATGTTAGCTCAGGGCCGATCTTCCTCACCAAAAAAAAAAAAAAAAAAAATTATAATCCTCGATGCTGGGGAAGGTGTGGGGAAACTGTCCTGTTCACACTTCACTGGGAGGGGCACACCGGTACAGCCCTTTTTGCAAAATCAAGAGCTTGGAAGGTGTCCTTATCTTTTGACTCATAATTGCACAGTTTTTGGGCACCTGTCACAGAGCAGGATGGGGGCGGGAGGTTCACATCTTACAGCTCTGCCTATTGGAAGTTAGGATAGATTCATAAAGATTTGAAAGATTTAGGAGATATTTTTATTACAAATAATTACATTAAAATGGTAAGTGAAAAAGAAAAATTCTCTGTGGAATGATCTCAATTATGAAAAATGTGTGGGTAACACTGGCAGGAATCACAGTAAAATGCTCACAGCAGTGGTCTTTGGGTGGTATTTTTTTTCCTCTTTTTAGTTTCCCATATTCTCCAAATGTTCTATATTATACACATCTAGGTGTTATAATTAAAGAAAAAGAAAAGAGAAGGACCACCTATCCTGGTTAATCAAAGAAGCCGTTCACGCACTTGATTCTATAATCGGAGGCCGTAGCGTGGCTCGCTGCAGGGTCACTGTCGAGGTGGTGAGCAAGCCACCCGCAGGAGCTGTGTAAATTCTCAGGCCGGCAACGCCGGGGATGTTAGTCTGGATAATGTCAGAGATGAGCAACCAGGCTTGGCAGCGGGGTTATAAGTGGATTTGGCATGAGTGCTTGGCTCAGAGAAGCTCTGGGGCACGACAGCCCCACGTGGCCACAGAAACGGCCCTCCAGAGCAGGGCCACCGTCTGGTAAGGGAGATCATGCAGATCTAGCCTCACCCCTCCTGCTTCCAACTCTCTGGGGCTCCCCACTGCCTCTAGGTCAAGGCTAACTTGTTAGCTCCCCTGCCCTCATTTACCCACTTCTTCACCCACCAAATATTTCGACAGGGCTACTTGACGCTACATACTTTACACATCAACAATGGCCCTGAGTGACCCCCTCGACACTTTTTCTCTTGGTTAACTTTTGTGTATCCTTCAAGACATAACTCTAGTGTTGCCTCCCTGGAAAGGCTTCTCTGACAGTGCTGGGCTGGCTGGGCTGCCCCTCTATGACAACTTCAAACCTCCTTGCATATTTTCTTATCTGGTTTATGTGCCTGTCCTCTCTCTGCCTGCTATGCTTCCTCACCACTGGGTATAGGAGCTCAAAAGTGACTTGGAATGAATGCCAGTCAGACTGCCCCAGGGCCTTTGCACACTCATTTCTTCTTGCCTCTTCATCTGCTTCACTCCTTCTCTTCCCTCAGATCCTGTTTCAAATAGTCTTTTCTTGGGGAAACCTTCACTGAACCCCCAAACTCCATTCTCAGAACACTCGGTTCCTCTCTTTCAGAGCAGTATTACAGACTGGAAGCAATTAGCCATTTTTTCATGTCTGTCTCTCCCCGGTCTTTCCTTTCTCAGAGAAGGGCACTGCTCTCAGGCCTCCCTGAGCTCAGGCTGAGGAAGTGGGAACACACCCTGGTTCTCCTCTCTCCTCCTTCACAACCCACGTCTAATCCACCACAAGGCTGGCTGACTCTGCCTCCAAAATATATATCAAACCCACCCCTTCCGTCATTTCTGCCATCCCGGCTCCCTAGATTCTGAGGAGCCTCCTTCCTGCCGTCCCTGCTCTATTTCTGCCCTTCTGGGCCCCATTCCCCACATGCAAAAGGCATAAGTGACGTCACATCATTCTTCTGCTCAAAATCCTCAGCCCCTTCTCACACGGTGAAATCCATCTCTGTATCCTATGGTGAGGTCGGCATGATCGGCCCCTGCCCGACGCTCTAGTCTTCCACCTCTCTCTCCCTCCCTCACTCTATCCAGCTGCCCTGGCCTCCTCCATGTTCCGTGAGCAGTGAGCATGTCCAGCTGCTCCTGCCCTGGGGTCTTGGCACCGGCCGTTCCCTCTGCCAGATATTCCCATGGCTGGAGCCTTCTCATCCTTCAGCTATCTTCTCAATGTCACCTCCTCAGACCAGCCTTCCCTGATCACCTACCACTCTCACCTCCCTGCTCTGCTCTACGCCCGGCTTTCTTTGATTTAGTCAGCACCTGCACTACATCGTGTACTAACCTCCCAGTTTGCTTGCTAACCTGCCTCCCAATGGACCCTGAGCTCCATGCGGGCAGGGACCAGGTCCACCTCATTCACCACTGGAGCCCAGACACTTAGTAATGGGCTGGTGCATCGTTAGCATACCATAAGTATTTGTGGAATGAATGAATGAATGAACATCTCTCCCATTGGATCAAAAGTGCCATGAGACCAGGGCTAGGTCTTTTGTGCTTCCCTGTGCAATCCCCCAGCTTAGGCCCGGCACTGAGCGGGGCTCAATCCAGACGAATAAATGAAAGAATCAGGGAAGCCCTAAATATTCCAAGTATAAATGCGGGGAACGTCTGATAAGTGAGCAAATAGCGACCAAATGAACCCCAGTGCCCAGTTAAGGGAGCAAAGACACATTTTTCTCTTGCCTGAGCTGAGAAAGATTATAGACAATGTTCTGCCTGTATGTTCCTAACCCAGGGAGTTAGAAAGAACCAGTCCCTCCACTGGCTCTGCAACCTGAAGGGCCCTTTGAGCTCAAAGCAGCAGCATCCCACCTTGGCACCCTCCCTGAGGGGCTCGGCTGTTACCCACGCCAACGTCCTCTGAAAAGTGTCTGATCCCAGCCAGCCGAGCTGAAGCCGGCTGCTGCATGGAAACCACCATTCCCGCTCACAAGCTATCACTTTGCTTTAGAGAGATGAAAGGGAGCAAGTGATCTCACGGCTCCCCTGGTAGGCTCATGCTAGAAAAATACAAAACAGGCAGAAAACAGTTGGCTTCTCTGGGGGAGAAGAAATAGGCAGCAGGAGTCATCGGAGCCGTGATGAAGAGCAGCAGCTTCAGGGTCAGAGAAATCTGCCATAGAGTCATAGTTCCAGCATTTAATGGCTGTGGGACCTCAGGAATGTCACACTACTTCTCTGAGCCTCAGTTTCCTCAACCATACATAAGGACAATAATAACCTTCTAGAACAGGGGTTCTCAAAGTCTGGCTCAGGAACAGCAGCATCAGCACCACGCTGAGAACTTGTTAGAAATACAAACTCTGCATCAGAAACTCAGGGAGTAGGGCCCAGAAATCCATGTTTTAACAAGCCCTGCAGGAGACTGCTACACACGCTAGTTTGAGAACCGCTGTTCAGTTAAACTGGGATAATAGTAAATCGTAGGGTTTTTGTGATAATTAAAATCACCAGTGGGCTAATATAGGTAAAAGCATAGACCCAGGCCGGGAACACCGAGCACGCTCGATAAATGTTAGCTGCTGACACTGTTGTCATTATTATTGACACAGCCCTTTCCAGAAATTTGTTGTCTAATTGGGGAGATAAGACAAGCAAAAAATAATGACAACAATAAAAGCAAAACCAAAAAGAGAGAGCCTTCCGTATTCGGGGCCGTGAAGGCACTGAGACGGAGAGTTTAGGGATTCAGAACAGGAAGAGACTGGGGCTGCTGCAGAGGTTTGGGGGCATTCATTCATTCATTCATTTAACAAACCTTTAATGAGCACCTATTCCATTCCAGGCATGGTGACAAGTTTAGCAACTATTAGCAGTGAACATGAGAGAAATGGTCCCTGCCCTGGAGAGGGAAGGGTTATAATATGGGGATAATGCAGAGACACCTTGAACACACCAGGCGTCAATGCAGGGGCAACAGGAGAGCTCACAGGAGGCGCTTCTGTCCCCTGGGGGAACTAATGTCCTACTAAGCCCAGAAGGAAGAGCAGGAGGTAAGCAGCTGAAAGGAGAGGTGCCCACTCTAGCTCCCAGGTCGCACAACTCCAGGGGGCGCCATGCACTGAGACCAGTGACTGCCACCCCCTGGAGTTGTGGAGATCCTGGGTGGTACATGAACAGGGGTCGGGGGGCACACCTCAGGGAGAGAGGCCAGCGTGCAAGGGCTGGGAGGAGAGCGAGGACGCAGCATTTGGGAAGAAGTGAAGGGGGTGCAGTGTACCTGAGCCACAGAATGCAAGGACCAGGGCGTGGCCGGAAGTGGAACTGTCCAAGTCAGCAGGGGCCAGACCACGAGGGGCTTGAGGGCCCCAGAAGGGCATCTGGACTATCGTGAGGGCCACGGGGAGCCACTGAGGGCTTTAAGGCAAAGGATGGAAGCCAAGTCTTGCCCTTGGAAAAGAGTGGACTTGGTGTACACACACACAGCCCCTCCACTGCCCCCAACCCTGGGATTGTCCTTGACTCTACATCCAGCATCAGCAAGTCCTCTTGGCTCTCCCTCCAAAATATAGCCAGAATCTGACCATTTCTCAGCCCATCCCACCACGCTGGTCCAGGCCACCATCATCTGCTTGGACCCTTGCAGCAGCCTCCTCCCCAGCCTCTCTGCCTCCACCCTCGCCTCCTAGAGCCTGGGCCCCACAGGGCAGTCAAGGTGATAACTGCAAAACAAAAGTCAGATCATCCCCCTCCTGTGGCTCCTCATCCCACTGGGAGTGAAATCTGAGTCCTTCTAACGGCCACATGTCCTAGACCACTGGTCTCCACTCCAGATCCTCAGTTCCCGCTCCGCAATTCTGAAATCCACAAAGCCCTAAAAAATCAAGATTTTCAAAACCCACGTGGTGGCAAAACCTGACCTGAACCAACATGAAGCTATTTATGCCTTTTACTTATTGGCCTTCGTACGGATGTCCGTGTGTTTCCACGTAGGTACATTCATGTGATAATTATGGGGATCTGCCTCTACTCTGCTGGGGGTGAATATCAGGGCCCTTCCTAAAAGCTGAAAAAGTCTGGATTAGCAACACATTTGGCTGCATGGGCTTCAGCTGAGAGACAGTGGACTTATATCCTCCTGACATCATCTCCTGCCCTTCCCCTCGTTCCTTCTGCCCAAACCGCATAGGCCTTCTCTAGTCCTCTCGGCACATCCCGCTTCGGGCCTTTGCCACACCTGCCCTCTCGTCCAGCAAGCTCCCTGGCTTCGGGTCCCTGCCCACATCTCCTCTTTAGAGGAGGCCCCTTTCCCGGCCTAAGATAGCTCCCACCATGAATCTCCGTCCCCTTGCAGCGTTTGTCACCGCCTGACATGACATTACGTATCATTTCACCCCCACACTTACTGCTCCTCTCACGGGCGTCTGAGCCCCATGAAGGCCTGGCCTGACTCTTGCTCACTGCTGTAACCCCAGCACCCAGCACAGAGCTGACGCATGGTAGGGACTCAGCAAAAATCACTGAAGACACGAACCAACAAACTAATGTACCGTCTGTCATGTCAAGTCATCGCCTTAGCCTCTGACCAGGCCCTGGGCTTCAGGAGGGCACAGATGCTTTCTGTCCTCCTCACCGGCATTCCCAGGCCACCCGTGCTAGGGGATCAGTAAATATCAGTAAATATTTACTGAACGAAGGAAAGAGCACAGTACACAAGTCGGATCTGGGGGCGGTGTGTGCAGGGCACGTGGAGGCTTCCGCCACAGTCCAAACGGGACTTGATGAGGTCTGACAGGCAGGAAATCAGGGCCTCAGTGCACTGAAATCCCCTCATTGGAGACAATAATTAAAGACGGACCTGGTGCGAGGAGCTTACAAAGGAAAGAAACAGAAAGGCTGAGGGCGTGGGAGTGAGGGTCAGTGGGTGGGGTTGTGCTTTGCAGTTTTCAGGGCAGTCAACCAAACCACAACTGCTGAAGCATCCTCGCCCAGCACGCACTTACCTTGTGGAAGAAGTGGAGCCCTTGGCTGAAAGAGAAAAGAAAAAAAAGCCAGTCATTTAACCTAGAAACACGCTTTTCTTATGTAACTTTTTTTTTGCAAAGGTTTGCCTCCAGGGGCGTTGGGAGGAATTGTTGAAATCATATCCTCCAAACCACAGGAAACCCCCACACCCACCGCAGTGGGGTGGTCCATTATCTTCCGTGAGGAAGACCAGTGAGCAGGGCCTTCCTGCTTTCCTGCCTCTGGGAGTTGCCAAAGGTCGGATCCAAAAGCTGCCTTCAGCCTGGGAGGGCCCAACTGCCCTAACTCTCTCTAGGCCTCACTTCCTTTCACCACACACCTTACCTGAGACCCTCCAGCAAGCCCGGGTCCCAGCCAGGGCCCCTCACTGCCGGAGAACAGATTCCAGCAGGGCTGCGAGTTAGGGGAGCAGGTGTGAATCCCACTTCTGCCACCAACTCACTCAGTGTGTGACCCTGGGTGAGTCGTCTTCCCTCTCTGAGCTTAGATTTCAGCTCTTTAACTCACAGGGTTGGGCTAGACATCCATTTATTTTCATGTCACCACTTTCCAAAAAAGGATCTTGAGGCAAAAATGGGGTCCATCTGGTTCAGAGATTTTAAACCTGTGATATGAGGCAGCCTGCAGAGAAGCCACCAGGGTTCAGGCACCACTGGTTCCTATTTCTCTGTAAAATTGTAATTAAAAAGCAACATGCACACCCCAATGTGCTCTGCACCGCATTTTAACAGGCTGGAGGCTGCCACAACGTAAGCATTCTCACGGCCAGGTTAATGCTTGGTGCCTGGGTAGGCACCTGATTATCAGGTGAGCAGGTACAAGCTGGGAAGGCTGCAGCTTAGCATCTAACATCCGGATGGAGGATGACGGGCGGCAAAGTGCTGGGATACGAGTTCTCAGGAAGTCCAACACGGGACACTGATCACCCCCATTTTACACCAAAGAGACTGGGTGAGCCCTTAAGGTCCCACAGCTGGTAAGTGGTGGAGCTGCAATCAGGACATGTCACTGTGAGTACTGAGGTAGAGGATGGGCAGACTTCTTCAGGGACTAATGAAGGGGTGTCTGATTAGGGTGGAGGATGCACAGAATGGTCTCAAATGTGGGCCCTGGAGACCCACTGCCTGGGTTGTAATCCTGGCCCCATCACTTACCAGTTGAGAGGCCCCGAGTAAGTTTTATGACTTTCCCATGCCTCAGTTTCCTCATCTGCAAAATGGGTTTAGTAAAACCACTGCAGAGGTCTGCAATGAGAACAGTGCCTGGCATATCAGAAGAGCTGAGTGAGTGCTAATTGTCTCTGTCATGGAACCTGGGCTTGAGAGCTGGGCTCTGCAACAAACAGACCTGCCACTCGGGGTCTGGGTGGCCGTTACCAGTGTCTGCAGCTCTCCAAACCCCTATTCCCCCTGTGGACACTCAGTCGCTGATGCCTAAGCCCACGGGAACGAGCTCATGTGCGCAGGGAGCCTGCACCATGCCCAGGGATGGGCCTCTAAAGGGGGTCTGGGGTCTTACTAACCTGGCTGCCACGAATGCCATCCGATGGGCTGGCCTGTCACCCTTGGTGGGCGGGGGACCCTGCCTCCCCACCCAAGAAGGAGTGAGGCTCTCCAGGAACTTGAGGGAAACCACTGCATAGATATCCTGGTGGAACCTCTTTCCGGATTCCAGAGAGGCGGGGCCTGACTCCAGCCCTCTGGGACTGGGAGCTCGAGGCTTGGCCGGTACTCACAGCTGAGTCCTTCCAGCCAGCCCAGGCAGGAGGGGAACTTGGGGGGCAGAGGAGAGGGGGTGCAGAAGGGATGAGTGACTGATGCACAACACGCCCACCCGAGCTCGGCCTGGGGTCTGAGCACAAAAGGCAGCTCAGGGCGGCACGCTACACTGCGCAGGCTGTGGCACACCGTGGGTCACAACCAGCATTTTAAGGAGAATTTAGTATAGAATATGATGAAAAGGAATATATCAGAGTTCTAATTTTATCTATACGGGTTGTGCGTGTTGGGTTGAGACATGAAACGTATGTATTTCTATCACGTGTAGTCAAAAAAGTTTCAGAAACACTGGCTTAAAACTGTCTCCTCCAAGAGTGGGAAAGAGAACACGCATGATTTGAGGTTTGAGAACGTGTCAGGGCTGTTATTTCACATGAGCTTATCTGTGTCTCATAACTCTCCTCCCAGGTAGGCATCGCTATATATCCCCAATTTACAGATGAGGAAACTGAGGCCACACTGACTGTTTAGAGTATATAACAAAAGTCTGGAACCCTGGTTTGGTTGACTCCAAAGTCAGAGGCCTTGCCACAGTAGCAACCACACACACACACACACACACACTTGTATGCACACACACACGCGTGTGCACACACACGCAAGGGGACCGTGTCCTGGATTTGACTTTGTACCTTCCTGTTGTGGAGTACACAGCCGCACACCTCGTCACTGTGAGGCGAGCTTTCCAGGGAGAGGGCTCGTGTCTCTGGGCTCACATGCAACACCGATGACAAGAGCTAACATTTCTTGAGCACTTGCTGCATGCCGGGCACTCTCCTAACATTTTACACGTAGTCTCCCACATAATCCTCCCAAGGGCCTTGGAGGTGGGTGGTGGTATTACCCCCACTCCCTTCCTGCCTCCTGCCTAGGGGCTGGGCATGTAACCTGGACAGGCACGAGGAACAGACGTTTGCCAGGGGAGCTCCTGGGAAATATTACCGCCTCCCTGAGACCCTCTTACTTGGCGGCTCCCTGCTTCCCACCTCAATAGTGATCCCATGAGGATGTGAGGCCTGCAGCAGGGATGGCGATCTTGCACCCACGAGGGGAAGGCTGCGGGAGGGACCCACCCAGAGGCCAGCCTGGCGAGCGCGCTGCACCAGCCACAGCACTGCTACCCCTGGACGTCTTGTTACCGGAAGGAACTGGACATCCTTCCAGCTTAAGCTCCGTGTAGCCCAAAGCACTCTTGCGGCCTCTCCCTCTGGAAGGACAGCCCAGGGGCAAACTCTTGGGGAGGAGGAGGGGAATCCACCCACCTTTCTTCTGTCTGATTCGGAGGAGGTAGAGGGCCGCGATCAGCAGGGCCACCAGCAAGGCGCACACCACGCCCACCACGATAAAGATACCGTTCAGACTGTGAGGCTTCTCTAGGGGTCAGAGGGAACAGAAGGTTCATGGACGCAAATTAAAAACAGTGAAATTTAAAACCCACCGCCCCTCTTCACCACTAGGCAGGCATCACTAACACCTGGCTGGGCCTTCTCAGACGTTTCAAGCCACACGGGCACGTCATGGGTCTGCACACACTTCCGCAGGGGGGTCACCCACAGGCAGTGTAAAACCATGCTGAGGGGCCAGGAGGGAAAATGCTTGTTGCTGACAGCTATGGAGGAAGCCCAGTTACAGGATGTGGGCAGAAATCTCACTCCCAAAGAATGGAAACATGTTCCTCCTCATCTCAGTGAACCACAGAGCAGCCACCACGGCAGCACAGGTCCATCCAAAACTCTGAATCGCTACTGGGATGTCCCACAGCAGCTGTGGGGAAGGGACAGCGAGGAATGGCAGACGTGCAGCTGGCTACAGGACTCTGCAGGGCTCGCAGGGGCTGTCCACTGACCTGTGCCTGGGACCTGGGCCGCTTACGCATCAGCATACGAGCTCTGAACCCACACACTTGAAATGGAGACAGGGACTTGGCTGGCCCCAGGGCACCGGCAGAGGATCCTATACTAGAGCATGCTGGGTAGTCAGGAGCAGGGTTCTGAGCCACAGACACATGGGTTCAAATCAATGCCCCTGGTTGTGTGACCTTGAGCAAGTCATTTAATCCTCCCTCCACACACCGGCTTCCTCTCGTGTTACTGAGCCAATAATCATCTCTACCTCATTGGAGAGCTCTGAGGATTAACTCAGTAACTAACCAATCAACCAACTCACTCTTTTACCCTTTCTAAAAGTATTTCTTGAGCGTCTACTATGTGCCAGGCTGTGCCAGGTCCTGAAGCTATGGTGCTGAGCATGACAGTCATGGTCTCTAGCAGCTGAGACTCAAAGCTGAGGAGTCACAAGGCTCATCTCATTTGACACTGCCATGAGCAAGCAGAGGCCCAGAGAGGGGCAACGACTTATCCAAGGCCACCCAGCAAGTCTGTGACAGAGCCAGCGTGGAAATCCTCACAGCCTCTCTCCCAGTGCAGTACTCATCCTATGAAAACCAGGCTTCGGTGACATGAAAGAGACACCCTGACAGGGCCCCAAGGCTTCTTTAGAGCTCCCCATTCCCTTGAAGGATGCATGAAGGAAAAAAATGGTCTCTATTCCAACCCATTCAAAGAGTCTGCTATGTACAAGGCATAGCCATGCTAATAACAGGTGCTGGAACATTCCACAGTGGCACCGAAACACCAACTACATACTGCCATTTTGAAGAAAGAAGAGGGACACATCAACAACAGGTTGGAAGGGGGCTGAGAAAATGGTACCCCAACACCCTTTACTCTCCCAGGAGAGTGGCAGTGTTATCATGGTCTTAATGGGCATGCACTTGGTCTAGAAATGCTCTTTGGGAAACTGTTGCACAGAAACAGCTGCACATGGAGTGGAAGGTGCTCAAGGACGTTTACTGCAGCAGAGATTACACCTGAGATAAGCCACAAACGTCCTGAAGCCCGGCCCCATTCGCAGGGTGACAAGCTTGCAATGCCGGCCAGCGGGGCTAGGCAGAGGTTAGAGAGAGCAAGGAGGAGGGGGGTGGGCTGACACGGATGGTGACATAATCATTGTTAGGTGGAGAAAGCAAGAGGCAGGATGCTATGAACAAGATGAGCTTCCTCCTTCCCTTCTTTTTAATGTATATTTATGTTAACAGATCTATAAAGATATGTACCAAACTCCTACCAGTGGCGACTCTTTGAGTATGTGATTTGGGGGAGGGGAACTTACCTTAAAATTCTACTTTATATTTATAGACTTCTGGATTATTCTATAATAAACATATATTACTATTTTTAACATTTAAAAAAAGACAAAATTTAAAGAGCCAGGTTTGTTGGAGTGGAGGCCTCACCAGGGGTTCCACCTGTGTCCTGCTCCTTCTGGTGGGCAGAGGCCTCCAGGGTATGGTGTTTGGTGACCGCCGGCTGCCCGTCATGCTCCACCTGGCAGGTGAGCACCACATCCTCCCTGTGGGCAGATGAGTTCACCAGGAGCCAGCTCGTCCAGTTAAAGGTCCCATCCTTGTTCTCTATGAGTGTCGAGGCCATTTCTGTTCGGGACACGTTTCCGTTCTCCAACCAGGTCAGCTTTAGGTGCCGGGGGTAAAACTTGTTCACCTGGCAGGTGATGTTCACCAGGTTCCCTGCCGTGGGGTGTTGGGAAACCTCCAAGGTGGGCGGAACTGAAACAGGACAGGGCAGAGGCTCTGACCTTTGGAACAGACAGATCACAGAGGAGGGCTCCATACCTTAGCTCCCAGCACCACAGATGGGAATCACCCAGGACAATGCTAGGCATGCAGCAGGCACTCAAACACTGAGGGTGCATCACTAAGCACAGTGCCAGGCACACAGTAGGTGCTCAGGGACTGGTAGCTCCTGTTAGGGTCATAATGAGTGAAATCTACAAGCACAGCCCCTGGGATACAGCGGGAGCATAATAACTGTAGCAAAATAAATGAAATCACCAAGCAGGTAGGGGCTGGGCTTAGAGTAGGTGCTCAGTAATTGGAGCTGCTATTGGTAAAGTAGACGACGTGACCTAGCACAGAGCTCGGCACATGGCAGGTGTTCACCTGGCAGCTGCCATTAGAACAGGAGTGAGTGAACAGCACATCCAGGTGCCTGGTGATTGGGAAGGATGGTCAGGAATTAGATTCCAGGAAATCCAGGCCTGGAGCAAACAGCAGGGGGAGAAGCGGGCTTGGGGGCTTGGGGGCAGGTCAGGGCTTGGGCTGGGGTGAGGGGCGTCTACCTCGGAGGGTCTCAGAGATGTTGGCCGTCCCACGAAGAGGAGGGCCCCCCTGCAGGGTGACGTGGGCCACCTCGCAGATGACCTGGGAGTGAACATCCCCCGGGGCCAGCACCACCTTGGCTGTGCTGGAGACGCTGTAGGAAACGCCGTCTCCTTCTGGGTCCACGTTGGTCTGGGAGGCTGAGAGCTCATTCCCATTTTTGAACCACTTCAGGGTGATGTTTCTGGGGGAGAAGCCGTGGGACTCGCAGGTGAAGCTCACTGTCTGCTCAGGCGGGGCCCTCGCCGTGGGGCCTGATACCACGGGGGGAGAGGGTTTGGCTACAAAAGGAGCATTTATAAACAATAAACGTGACTCTGACTGTCATCACTGACCATAAGTGTGTGACACCGTTAAGAACATTCACATACATTATTTTTAATCCTTCTAACTGTGCTGGGAGGGCGGGTCATCATCCTCATCTTACAGAGGAGGACACACAGGTTCCCAGAAGTGAACTCTGAGGAAGGTGCAGGGCAGACACGCAACTCCAGGCCTGAGTTCAAAGTCCACCTTCTTTGCTCTGCCAGGTGATTTCCCAGCAGTCTGGGCACAGGAACAAAATTACTGATGGGTCTCAGTCTGTATTAAGTGTTCCTAGCTGGCCACCTCTGGAAACCCTACCAACTTCAGAGAAAGCGTTTACAGAGGTAAAGGCAGGGGAGCAGTGGCATAGCGGGACCACCAGGAAAGCTGGAGCCAGGCTGGCCAGCTGACGAGAGGTGTGGCTGTGGCACATCCAAGTTCCTCATCTGTGAAATGGGGCAGCAGGCATCCCTCCTTCCTGGGGTTGCAGTGAGGGCTAAATCAGGCAATGGAAGCATTTTTGCTTTGAATAAAACAGAAGATGCTTCACAGAAATAAACAAACACAGATCTGTCTTTAACCCAGACTTAATTTATATCCACAGCTCTCCCTGCAGGTATTTATGAATTTACTCCATAGTTTTCTTTCTTTCCACTAATATTCCAGTAGAGTCTAATCTGTGCCATTCCTGAATTTGCAAGGGAGGGGGCAAAAGGATGTTTTTCTGAATCTGGGTTCTTCTTTTGGGTCAGTTTTGGTTGAAAGCAAAGATCACTGATGCTGAGAATTTAGGTGGTTAATTTCTTAATCATTATTAAATCAGCAGACACACGGACAGAGGCCTATGAAGTAGGCAGAAGCACCTCCCGTGTCCTGAAAACATAAAGTGAATCAAAAGTGAGAGCAGTTTTTCCCTGTAGAAGGGTCCTATAGGGTATCTCCAAATTGTTAATTATTACACAACGCCTTCTGTAACCGTTGGCAGACAGCAAATATTACAAATATTTGTGTTTGTAAATATTTAACTTGCTTCCTAAAGCTCATCAAACATTTTGAGGACAGAGTAAGGAGGTGTCACTTGAATAAGTCGTCAGAAAAACACCAGCAGCCCCAATGCCCCTAGAGGGACTGTGATCAGTCACTAACTATGGAGAACATTTCGGGAGCCTGAAGCTGGGCTGATCCCTCCAGGCCCCTCAACTCCTTAGTCCTCCCACCAGCCCTGTGAGCGAGGCCCCGGTGTGTGGTTCCATTTACCGGATGAGGCTCAGGGAGGAATGGGGCTGGCCGAGGGCACACAGCATGTAAGGGGCAGAGCTCATCTCCCCGAACACACAACTGATTCATTTTAGCATCTCTGTCTGTAACCTGAGCCTCAGTGTCTGTTTCTTTACAAAGTGGATCAAAACACGACCCTGTAGATGAGTGAGGATATGTGTAAACAGAGAGCCTGGTATATAGTAGATGCTTAATAAATAACACCTGTCACTATTATCACAAGGCGTGGTCATTCCTCGTTCTGAAACTGTGTATTTGATTTAGGTCAAACGAAAGCTTAGGGGGCCGGCCCCGTGGCTTAGGGGTTAAGCGTGCGCGCTCCGCTACTGGCAGCCCGGGTTTGGATCCGGGCGCGCACAGACGCACCGCTTGTCTGGCCATGCTGAGGCAGCGTCCCACATACAGCAACTAGCAGGATGTGCAACTACGACATACAACTATCCACTGGGGCTTTGGGGAGAAAAAGGGAAAAAAAGGAGGAGGATTGGCAACAGATGTTAGCTCAGGGCTGATCTTCCTCACCAAAAAAAAAAAAAAAAAAAAATCTTAGCAGACACCAAGAAAAGTCTTGAATCCTGCTCGTGCAGCTGCCATGAAAAACCCAGTAGAAACTCTCAAATTATGATTCTCTCTCTCTTTTTTTAATAATCCCCATAGGAAACAAGTTTGGCAAATTGGCTTTCAAAATACACAGGAGATCATGGGCATTTCCCTACCGACCCGCTCTTTACAGAAAGCTGACATTCTGAAAGGAGGGAGAACAGGTTTTGTCAGTGACATCTTGGTGAGCTGAGGCACAGAGGGCTCAGGGCTGAGCAGTGAGTGGTTGGGGGGATTCCAGCCTGTTAGTCACACAGGTGTTTAAAGATGGGAAGGTTTCCCCAGCAACGAAGCTTGGCTCTGAACAGGGCGTCGGGGCTGCCCATTTTTGGGTGGAGGGGGCAGGAAGCCACTCTCAGCCCTAGGTGCTCCTGGGAGGGTGTCCTGGACACTCCATTCGGGCTTATATTCTTGGGCTTCAAACAGCTGTCACTGACACCTGCTATTCTGAAGCACCTACACCCCCAAAAGCTGTTGTCGCAGCCCCAGCAGCAAGAGGGAGCCACCTTTGTCAGGGAAGAAAATCACCAGGCTCCTGTATTCCTCACCACATCCTGCAGAGGTTGCGTGATCACCCACCTTCTACAGGTGAGGACACTGAGGCCCAGCAAAGGGAACTGGGTCACACCTTGAAGTAACACCTGGATTTGGGGGGTGATGCTCTGTGCTGGGTGATTTAGAGAGAGCACATCAGATCCTTTCAACTCTTGCAATAGGAGTCCATGATTATCCCCATTTTACAGATGGGGAAACTGGGGCTGAGAGAAATGAAGGGACTGTCTCCTCCCCACACTGTGTCCCAGGGGAAGCTCCTGTGGCCCCCAGGCTTTCACGTCCATCACAGAGCAAGTGTCCTCCTCCATGAGCCCACACTGACCACCACCCTCTCTTCCCTCTGGGATTCCTGACTTCAAGCAATTACAGGAGGAGTCGCCTCTGGAGTGCCCAGGCCTGGGGACCCTGCAGCAATAAAGGGAGGACACGGGCTCCTGACAGCTGGTCTAGAACATGAGCTCTTGCTCACACGGGGCCCCAGCACCTCTGGGAAATGCCTCCCCCTCCTCCTCTTCAGTCTGCTGAGCCAGGGTCGGGCTGCACCGTGTTGCTGGAGTGCAGCAGCCCCTCTCTGCTCTGCCCACACCTCCCTTCCCAGAGCTGCTCCCGTGAACTGCTCAGTGAAGGACAACGTCACAGCGATGGGGGAGACTCCTGAGTGCTGTGACGTGTGCTGAGCCCTGTGTTTTAGGAACAGGTTCAGCACATCACGAGACACGTGCAGGATCTGCCTGATCTGGGGTTGTAGGGTAGCCCCGCCTCCTCCACAGGACTTTTCTTTTTAATGCTTATTGCTAAAGAACAGAACATACAAGATTTTAGAGGAGAGGGCTGGAGCTTTCTCCACACTTTGACAAGCACAGCGAGGGGCTGCCGAGCAGGGCTGTGAGTCAGGTTGCTGGGGTTCAATCTTGGCTCCCCTGCCTGCTCACTAGTCAGGTCCCCTCTCTGAGCCTCAGTGTCATCATCTGTAAAAGGGCAACAGAGGGCCCCTCCCTCACAGCACTGGTTATAAGAGTAAGTGCTGTGATGCAGATACAGCGTCTGGCACGCTGCCACTCCCTGTCCCCTCCCACCTCCCTCCTTCCTCTTCCAGGGCATCATCTGGGCAGGCGCCTTGGGGAAGAGGAGTGAGCCCTCTACTAGGAGGCAGCAGATCTGAGCGGCAGTGGAGCCACTTACTAGCTGTGATTAGCCAGGCAACGGACGCACCATTGGGAACTTCAAGAATATCTGCAAAATCAGGATAAAGCCACGTTCCCTGCCTATGTTGAGGGGTTGTGACACTTGATTGCTACCATGTCTAGGAGGGAAATTTGTTAATATCCACACAAATTAAAATATACACACCCGGGGCCGGCCTGGTGGCGCAAGCAGTTAAGTGCGCGCACTCTGCTGCGGCGGCCTGGGGTTCGCCGGTTCGGATCCCGGGCGCGCACCGATGCACCACTTGTCAAGCCATGCTGTGCTGGCGTCCCATATAAAGTGGAGGAAGATGGGCACAGATGTTAGCCCAGGGCCAGTCTTCCTCAGCAAAAAGAGGAGGATTGGCAGATGTTAGCTCAGGGCCAATCTTCCTCACACACACACACAAAAATACACACAACCCTCTGACCTAGCAATGCCACCTTCAGTGGCATCCTCCACACGAGTAGGTGGTGCATGGACAAGGTTATCCCCTACAGTGCTGTTTTAATATTCCAAGGGAAATAACATAAACGTGGAGAGAAGACTGTAAAATGAATGTGCTGTCTCCATACAACGGATGTCGTGAAGCTGTGGAAACAATGGGCAGCTGTAGGTGCTGATATCAAATGCTTGATTGAGGATGATGTGCCTGAAGGTGGGAGAGGTTCCCAATCTCCTCAGGCCTCGGGGTCTAAATGCAAGGGGCATTCCGAACCTTTGGGAAACCAGTGAAAAGGATGAGTCTTGCTCCCTGTTCAACGGTTTGGTGTAAGTGTTTCTTCAGTGCCTGATACGCGACAGGATCTTCCAGGGAAAGAGTGCTCAACACCAGGGCAGGAAGGAGCCTGCCTGGAATCAGAGCTGGGTTCTGAACTGATCCCCTTACTCACTGGCCATGTGACTGTGGGCAAGGCCCCCGTTATCTCTTGGCCTCAGGCTCCCCACTCTATACATGTGAGTTTGGGTCGGATGGGTCTAAAGGTCCATTGTGCACTGACATTTAAGAATTCAGGATCCTGGGCCTGTGGCAGAAAACTCTAAATTAGCATCTTTGCTATCTCAGTGGGAAACCCTAAGTCACCCACATGGGGAACCTCTTCCCTGGGTGAGGCACATTCTGAGATGCCCCAGCTCTGCCCGGAGTCTTCAGTGACTGTGTGAGTTGGTCCCTGAATCACACGAGAGTTTTCTGGACAGACATACAGCAAACACGCAACCTGTGTGCATCTCCTCCAGCCGGGCTGTCAGAGTGAACAGAGAGTCTGGGCCTCTTAGGGATTCCTCTCAGTGTGATGTTTCTGAGGATGAAGTGAAGAAACACACGTTCTCCCCTCCCTGCCCTGCATGGATTTCTCCTCACAGGAAGGGAAGAGGACGTGAGCCTCCTGGGAGAAGAGCCTTTGCCTGCTGTGTCCACTGCTGCTTCCATAGCACAGAGTCCGGCACACAGTAGGTGCTCAGTAAATGCTGAGTAAAGGAGGACTCGGCCACATTGAGGGGCACTCTCTGGAGGCAGGGGTGAGGTCTCTCTCCCTGTGACTGGGCGAGTCACTCAGACTGTCAGTTCCCTCCTCCCTGGAACAAAGGGCTGGACGGGATTGGAAAAGGCAAAGATTGTGGAGCCAGGCAGATGGGCATTCCAGAATTTCCCCCCCATTTACCAGCAGTGGGGCCTTGAGCAACTAGCACGACCTCTCCAGGCCTCAACTTCCCTGATCTGTGGAAGGGGGTGAAATCAGATCATGAATATAAGCACCCACTGCCACACCTGATTCTTGCTGTGGCTCAAAGAATGGGGGGTGTTATTATTGACTTGTTGTCACACACCAGGGGACGAAGGAGGCCCACACTGTACTCACCACTCACGGTGAGCTGGGTCCCTGGTCCAGACTTAAACTCCACGTCTTCAGGGCTCCCTCTCTGGAACTTCACACAGTAGTAGATACCAGTGTCTGCTGGGGTGATGTTACTGATGCGGATGGAAAAGTCCGTGTTGTTTCTCTTTGTGGTGTCTGCAACATTTATTACTCGGGGGTAGTGGCCTCCTTTGAAACTGTAGATTAACTCCCGGCCTGGCCCTGTGCCCCTGAACCACAGGACGTTCCCCACAGGGAGCAGGGAGGTCAGGGTGCAGCACAGAGTGGCCGTCTCTCCAGCTGCGACAGACACTGACTTCTCAGGCTGAATCACCTGCAGGTCCTCACCTGCCGCTCCTGGAGGAAAACAAACCGATTGTTTATTCATCCTTATGTGATCTTGTAGGTTTTCTCATTTAATTATCAACGTCGACACTCACTCACTGAATGAACACCACAGGTGGGCCTTGAGCTCAGCACATTGCATGGACACTGCATGTAACCCTCACAATAAGCCTGTAATGTGAGATCATAGTATAAATGAGGAAACTGAGGCACAGAGAGGTTAAGTGACGTGGCAGAGAGCAGGTTTGAGTGCCTGAGCCCCCTCTGGGAGTGTCGTGTCTGAGCTGGGCTCTGAATTCAAATCTGAGTTTACTAGGAGGAAAGGGCACAGTGTTCCTGACAGAGGGAACAGCCTGGGCAAAGGCTCAGAGGTGGGTGGCGGCATGGCATTGAGGGGACTCTACGTGGAGTTTAGATTCTGATTCAGGCCTGACTCGGGAAGCAGGCCCCTAGTGGGAAGCCATACTTGGCAGCTGGGGCTGGTCCAGCTATGCAGCAGTGAGGTAGGAAGACTTGGCCTTGAGTCCTGGCTCAGGGCTTACTGCTACATGACCTTGACCATCCCTCGGGACACTGAGAAGATCCTGTGTGTGCTCGACACTGCCAAGCACCCCATGAATGAGAGTGCTGCCCTTAGTCTGGGCAGGACCCTTCACTGCCTCTGAGCCTCAGTCTCCTTATCTGTCAATTCTATGAACCCATCGCGATGGGTCTCTGGTAGGACAAAACCACAAGCCTGGGCTGGGACAGGGTCAAAAAGAACCATCTGGGGGCTGGCCCGGTGGCGCAAGCGGTTGAGCGTGCGCGCTCCGCTGCGGCGGCCCGGGGTTCACTGGTTCGGATCCCAGGCGCGCCCCGACGCATTGCTTGACAGGCCATGCTGTGGTGGCATCCCATATAAAGTGGAGGAAGATGGGCATGGATGTTAGCCCAGGGCGAGTCTTCCTCAGCAAAAAAAGAGGAGGATTGGCAGATGTTAGCTCAGGGCTGATCTCCTCACAAAAAGTAAATAAATAAATAAAAGAACCGTCTGGTCTTTGGAGTCGTCTGACCTAGTTTGAAACCTGGCTTGCCTTTTATTCACATGTAACCTGCTTATCCACCAGTTTTGAGTCTCAGTTTCCTTATCTACAAGATGGGTAGACAACCCCCAGCCCTCTGCTTTGTTCTGAAAAGAAAACAAGATCACACATAGAAGTCACTCAGCACCAAGTGGGCACAGGGAGGATACTGTCATTACACAATGAATAAACGAGGGAGGGTCTGTTGCTCAAACTTCACTCCCACTCACCCTTGCTGATGCTCCTGCAGGCTGGCCCATGCTTGACGCTGGGGACCCACAGGAGGTGGACCCAGGTCAGGCCTCAAGGGCTCTGGGCTGGGCAGCTGGAAGGATCCTGGAGGTCAGGGGAGGGGAGGGGCCTGAGCCCCCAGTTGGAGAGCACTAGGGAACATGAGACAGGGGCTCAGCACTGGGGCACATGAGACAGGGGCTCAGCACTGGGGCACGTGAGACAGGGGCTCCGGGTGGAGGAGATGGGGGAGGAGGGCAGCACACAGCTAGGAAGATGACCGGGCAGGTGATGTTGCTGTGAGATGTGCTGCAGGTGCTCAGAGCAGGCACAGCTAGGGTCCCAATTCTGAACAAGAGATAGGGAGAAAGGACAGGTCATGAAGACCTCAGAGAAACACAGAGAGAGAGAGGAAGAGAACCAAAGAGACGGGCAGAGGGAGAGGCAGAGAGACAGAGACAGAGTGAAGAGTGAGACGGAGTGGGGGGAAAAGAGAATAAGACAGAGACATGAAGAGGCGGACGCCCGGTGTAGGTGTAGACAGGCCTTCTGGTCTCCACCTGGGCGTTCCACTGACCCACAATGTGACCTTGCCCTGTCCTGACCTAGGCCACCTGTGCCTTGCACATCAGACAGGGTTGCACTCAATGCCCTGAGCAGCCCCCTCCAGCTCTGGCTGAGACCTTGTGAATCTGCCCACCAGCCCATGGCATGGGACCACCCCCTGGCAAGGGCCGGGCGCCCAAGGGAAGGGACGCCCACGGACTCCAGTCTGCCCTCACTGCGGGCAAGCCCAGAGCCTCAGGACAGGCCTCTCATCCACCTGCCCGTTGTCCCAGCCCTGCCTCCCAGGCCAGGGACCGCCCTCATGGTGCAGGGGAAGGGACCAGAATCCACAGAGGGCAGGGGTGGGGGTGGAGCTAGTGGCCGGGTGTGTGAGAGGCACACGGAGGACCCACAGAGGCAGTCAGCCACCCAGAGACACCAGAGGCAGCACCAGCAGTGCCAACAGCATTGAACCGGGAACATTCCCAATGGGTCTGCATTCCAGCATTGCGACTGGAGAAACTGGGAAATGCCACCTGGAGGAAGCACAGGCGCTGGGAGAGAGCACAGGTTCCCCGGTAGCCTGCCCAGCACCCACCCCCCCGGGCCTCCATTCCATCTTCCATAAAGGGGGCAGCAGCATCCACCCCTCAAGACAGTCATGAGGACAATGACACAGTTGAACGTAAGTACCTGCTGCATAGGTGCTGGTTAAATTGTAGCTTCTGTTCCCATTACTATTACAGATACATTATTCATATACTCGATTTTCTCTAGATTGTCTTAGTCCCCCCAACCAGGACGCAGGATCCACAAAGAGCTGTTCGCAACCCCCTGCTTAGAACACTGTCTGGTACACACCGGGCCTCAGTAAACATATGCTGAATGAACGCATTAATGAATGAATGAAGGAAGGAGGGATTTGTCTTGCTCCTGGGCAAATCCCCTCTCTGAGCCTCCTTCCTCATCTGTAGATGGTGCTGCTATAGGCATATCTAGGAGACGGTGCAGACCCGGAGCCTGGGACTGCGCCTGGCCCACAGACGCACGTGACGAATGGCAGTTATCATCATCTTATCAATAACACCACACAGGGCTGTGAGTCAGCGGTCGGCGAGAGGAGCCTCGAGCAGAAGAGGAGGCTGCGGAACCGGCGGGCGGTGTGGGAGCCGGCTATTCTCGGGGTGCAGCCGGAGGCCTGCAATCACACCCTGGGAGGCGAGGAGAAACTCTGGAGTTGTGTAGGGCTGGCTCTCCCCTCTTTTTTTTTTTAGCTCCTCTCGAGCTCTCTCCACCAACTGCAGCCAGATTTAGGCGGCTTAATTAATTAGCTAGTGTTTATAAAGCGTTTGAAGAATTTTAAAAGTGCGACGTAAGTGCCAAATATTATTTTAATCTGTGTATGTGTGTGTTTTTTCAGCAGAGAGTTTTTTCCTCACTTGCTTGCTTTTCTTTTTCTCTGCAGGTTCTGTTCTGGGAATCGGGCTTGTTAAAACTCACTCCTGGGGTCACCACGCTGGCATCGCTGACAAAACCATTCCCTGTTCTCTCCTGCCCGCCCGGCAGACAGAGCAACTGTCCAGGGGCCTGAACCGTCCCCGTCTCTGGGAGAGGAGGGCGGCTAGGCGGGCGTTCCCACACGCTGCTGGTGGGAGTGGACACTGGTACACCCTTGCGGGAAGCAGTTTGGCAGGAGGTCCCACAGGTGTGAAAGCTGTTCACCAGCCTTTGCCGGGCTGTTCCATGAGGACATCACCCCAAACACGGAGTGGGGTTCCCACATCACGATCTTGAAAAACTTGGAAAAAAACCCAAACGGCAAATGATAAGGGATGGTTAAGTGAATTATGGCCTAGATGGAATTAAGGAAGCCCTAAAAAGCCATCACCATGAAAACTGTGGTAATCTGGAAATTTTCACATGGCATAATTTTAAATGACATTGTGATTATGCAAGTAAAATCTGTTCACTGCAAAGCATTGAGAGAAAACAAAAACGTATAAAAACAAAATAATAATCTCATAGAATACCACCAAAGATAACTTCAATCAACAATTTGATGTAGTTGAAATATGAGTGAATAAAAACAATGTAAAAATCATACTCGGATACCTAAAGATGTGTGCAAACATTCTGCTTCATTCATTTAGGTGTTCTGATAAAAATAAAAAATTGGAAATGTCCTAATGTCCAAGAAAAGATGACTGGTTGATCCCATGATGGTGAACTCACATGACGACCAAGTCTACAGCCATGAAAATGACATACAGAATTATAATTATTGATGCAGAAATATATTATGAGATCAGAGTCAGTTACTGGGTGATAGATTCAGTGTGATCCCAAACTTCTAGTTCTGGAGCAAATGTCTATACGATATTAAGGATTAGCAGTGATTAATTGTGAGCTGATTTACAAGCAATTTTGCTTTTACATTTTCTGTTTGCATTACTTGTGCAATAAAAAAAGAACGAAAAACTATGCTTTCAGTATGATCGTGACTTTGTAAAACAAAATAAAACTATATATAAATAAAAACTGCAGGGTATTGAACAAAGCTATAAAACACAACTCTCCTTGGACCATGAATCTAAAACTGATGGGTTTTTCTTTTCTTTTTTTTTTTTTTCGTGAGGAGATCAGCCCTGAGCTAACATCCGCCAATCCTCCTCTTTTTTTGCCGAGGAAGACGGCCCTGGGCTAACATCTGTGCCCATCTTCCTCCACTTTATATGGGACGCCGCCACAGCATGGCTTGCCAAGCAGTGCGTCGGTGCGCGCCCGGGATCCGAACCAGCGAACCCCGGGCCGCCGCAGCGGAGCGCGCGCACTTAACCGCTTGCGCCACCGGGCCGGCCCAAGATGGGTTTTTCTTTTTTTCTTTCTATTTTGGGTATTTTTCAGATTTTCTAAACTGGATGAACATTAAAGAATATTTACAGTATCTCATTTGGTAATAAGAAAAAGCTATACATGTAACATGTATGTTACATACGTGTTTATCAATTGAATGAACCTTCCCTCCAGGAATTCTGCCTGTTTTGTTCACTGCTAATTTCCCAGCTCCTGACACAGTGCTTGGCACAGAGTGATGCTCGATAGATATTTGCAGATCGACTAACCAATCAAATGTCTAGAGAAAAGGTCTAGAATGATCATGACCATAATGTTGAGGTGTGTTATGTCTGGGAAATGGGACCCGGGGGTGGGGGCGGGCATGGGGGTGGACACGTTTTCTACCTTATGCTAAACAATATATTGAAGTCGCTCTCTCCCTCTCTCTCTCTCTTTTTTTTTTTGTGAGGAAGATTAGCCCTGAGCTAACATCCGTTGCCAATCCTCCTCTTTTTGCTAAGGAAGACTGGCCCTGGGCTAACATCTGTGCCCATCTTCCTCTACTTTATATGGAATGCCGCTACAGCATGGCTTGACAAGCAATGCATAGGTCCATGCCCAGGATCCGAACCCTCGAATCCTGGGCCCCCGAAGCAGAGCACACGAACTTAACCACTACGCCACTGTGCTGGCCCCTACTTTTTTCTTTTTTTTTTGCAGTGAACATTTATTGCTTTTTGAAAAATAGTGAAGTAATGAAATAAACCTGTGAGTAATTTTCTAATGGGAGAAGTCAGCATAGTGGGTGGAACAGCCCCGTCCATTTGCTGGAAGAGGAACCCAGTGTGCACAGGGGTGGTCAGCCATGGATTACCGGAATCTACCGTGCACCAGGCCCTGAGCTGAGGGCTGCGGGACGGCTGTGTCCCTGGCCTCATGGAGTTTGCACACAAGCGGAGAAGACAGACTTTAAGAAAGTAACTCCATTGATTACATTTGGAATGAACCCCAACCCCTTAGACAAGTGACTCCCACGGGCATCTCTGACCCCACCTCCTGCCCCCTCCCAGGGACCCACTGCTCCCACCACCCCATCTCCTCTGTCTTGCAAGAACAGGCCAAGGAGGGGGAGAGATGCAGTAAGACGGGGCTGAGAACTGACCAACGGGCTTGGAAAAATATATTCAGTTTTTTTTTTACAACGTTCACATGTGGCTTTTGAGATTGAGAAAGATGAAAACACTTTTCATCAGAAGTGAAAAAATAAGCAAAGATGCTTCTCTAATAGAAAAAAAAAAATCAACTTAGAACCGAAACTTGCTGGGAGGGAAACAGGCGCTGTGATCCCCGAGTGTGAATCCTCCAGAAGCCTGCCTCACCGGAGCGCAGAGGCAAAGCTGAAACGCACATTTCCTAAGAGCCGGCCTTGCTCAGACGGGCGCTCACTGCCACTCGCTTGGGGGCTGGCCTGTCCCCTGGAAGCAGCAAGCCACCAGGGCCGGGGCCTTGGGATGAGGTGAAGGCCACCCCTTAGATTTCCACAAACTCAAGGAGCCCAGGGCTGGGAGCCTACGGCTGGAGCTCTGGCAGTGCCCGGGGCTCAGCATCCCAAGATGGCTCGAATGACACCCCGGCTCCCACAGCAGGGGCAGCTCGGCGTGCCCCTCCCAGACCACGATCATTACTGGCCATCCCTGGGGCTGCTGGTTTATCACCCCACGCACACAGCACCTCCTCAGGGGCCGCCTTTGGCATCT